>NW_027363253.1:0-290000 GCF_046119375.1 Phyllobates terribilis
ACTATGTACAGGGCTGTATGTGGAGCCATCATACTATGTACAGGGCTGTATGTGGAGTCATCATACTATGTACAGGGCTGTATGTGGAGCCATCATACTATGTACAGGGCTGTATGTGGAGCCATCATACTATGTACAGGGCTGTATGTGGAGCCATCATACTATGTACAGGGCTGTATGTGGAGTCATCATACTATGTACAGGGCTGTATGTGGAGCCATCATACTATGTACAGGGCTGTATGTGGAGCCATCATACTATGTGCAGGACTGTATGTGGAGCCATCATACTATGTACAGGGCTGTATGTGGAGCCATCATACTATGTACAGGGCTGTATGTGGAGCCATCATACTATGTACAGGGCTGTATGTGGAGTCATCATACTATGTACAGGACTGTATGTGGAGCCATCATACTATGTACAGGACTGTATGTGGAGCCATCATACTATGTACAGGGCTGTATGTGGAGCCATCATACTATGTACAGGGCTGTATGTGGAGCCATCATACTATGTACAGGGCTGTATGTGGAGCCATCATACTATGTACAGGGCTGTATGTGGAGCCATCATACTATGTACAGGGCTGTATGTGGAGCCATCATACTATGTACAGGGCTGTATGTGGAGCCATCATACTATGTACAGGACTGTATGTGGAGCCATCATACTATGTACAGGACTGTATGTGGAGCCATCATACTATGTACAGGACTGTATGTGGAGCCATCATACTATGTACAGGACTGTATGTGGAGCCATCATACTATGTACAGGGCTGGTATGTGGAGCCATCATACTATGTACAGGACTGTATGTGGAGCCATCATACTATGTACAGGACTGTATGTGGAGCCATCATACTATGTACAGGACTGTATGTGGAGCCATCATACTATGTACAGGACTGTATGTGTGAGTCATCATACTATGTACAGGACTGTATGTGGAGTCATCATACTATGTACAGGACTGTATGTGGAGTCATCATACTATGTACAGGGCTGTATGTGGAGTCATCATACTATGTACAGGGCTGTATGTGGAGTCATCATACTATGTACAGGGCTGTATGTGGAGTCATCATACTATGTACAGGGCTCTATGTGGAGCCATCATACTATGTGCAGGACTGTATGTGGAGCCATCATACTATGTACAGGACTGTATGTGGAGCCATCACACTATGTACAGGACTGTATGTGGAGCCATCATACTATGTGCAGGACTGTATGTGGAGCCATCACGCTATGTACAGGACTGTATGTGGAGCCATCACGCTATGTACAGGACTGTATGTGGAGTCATCATGCTATGTACAGGACTGTATGTGGAGCCATCATACTATGTACAGGACTGTATGTGGAGCCATCATACTATGTACAGGACTGTATGTGGAGCCATCATACTATGTACAGGTCTGTATGTGGAGTCATCATACTATGTACAGGGCTGTATGTGGAGCCATCATACTATGTACAGGGCTGTATGTGGAGTCATCATACTATGTACAGGACTGTATGTGGAGTCATCATACTATGTACAGGACTGTATGTGGAGTCATCATACTATGTACAGGACTGTATGTGGAGTCATCATACTATGTACAGGGCTGTATGTGGAGTCATCATACTATGTACAGGACTGTATGTGGAGTCATCATACTATGTACAGGACTGTATGTGGAGTCATCATACTATGTACAGGGCTGTATGTGGAGTCATCATACTATGTACAGGGCTGTATGTGGAGCCATCATACTATGTGCAGGACTGTATGTGGGGCCATCATACTATGTACAGGACTGTATGTGGAGCCATCACGCTATGTACAGGACTGTATGTGGAGCCATCATACTATGTACAGGACTGTTTGTGGAGTCATCATACTATGTACAGGACTGTATGTGGAGTCATCACACTATGTACAGTACTGTATGTGGAGTCATCATACTATGTACAGGACTGTATGTGGAGCCATCATACTATGTACAGGGCTGTATGTGGAGCAATCATACTATGTATAGGACTGTATGTGAAGTCATCATACTATGTACAGGACTGTATGTGGAGTCATCATACTATGTACAGGGCTGTATGTGGAGCCATCACACTATGTACAGGACTGTATGTGAAGCCATCATACTATGTACAGGGCTGAATGTGGAGTCATCATACTATGTACAGGGCTGTATGTGGAGCCATCATACTATGTACAGGACTGTATGTGGAGCCATCATACTATGTACAGGGCTGTATGTGGAGCCATCATACTATGTACACGGCTGTATGTGGAGCAATCATACTATGTATAGGACTGTATGTGAAGTCATCATACTATGTACAGGGCTGTATGTGGAGCCATCATACTATGTACAGGGCTGTATGTGGAGTCATCATACTATGTACAGGACTGTATGTGAAGTCATCATACTATGTACAGGGCTGTATGTGGAGTCATCATACTATGTACAGGGCTGTATGTGGAGCCATCATACTATGTACAGGGCTGTATGTGGAGCCATCATACTATGTACAGGACTGTATGTGGAGTCATCATACTATGTACAGGACTGTATGTGGAGCCATCATACTATGTACAGGGCTGTATGTGGAGCCATCATACTATGTACAGGACTGTATGTGGAGCCATCATACTATGTACAGGGCTGTATGTGGAGTCATCATACTATGTACAGGACTGTATGTGGAGCCATCATACTATGTACAGGGCTGTATGTGGAGCCATCATACTATGTACAGGACTGTATGTGGAGCCATCATACTATGTACAGGGCTGTATGTGGAGCCATCATACTATGTACAGGGCTGTATGTGGAGCCATCATACTATGTACAGGACTGTATGTGGAGCCATCATACTATGTACAGGACTGTATGTGGAGCCATCATACTATGTACAGGACTGTATGTGGAGCCATCATACTATGTACAGGGCTGTATGTGGAGCCATCATACTATGTACAGGGTTGTATGTGGAGCCATCATACTATGTACAGGGCTGTATGTGGAGTCATCATACTATGTACAGGGTTGTATGTGGAGCCATCATACTATGTACAGGGCTGTATGTGGAGCCATCATACTATGTACAGGGCTGTATGTGGAGTCATCATACTATGTACAGGGCTGTATGTGGAGCCATCATACTATGTACAGGGCTGTATGTGGAGCCATCATACTATGTACAGGGCTGTATGTGGAGCCATCATACTATGTACAGGGCTGTATGTGGAGTCATCATACTATGTACAGGGCTGTATGTGGAGCCATCATACTATGTACAGGACTGTATGTGGAGCCATCATACTATGTACAGGGCTGTATGTGGAGTCATCATACTATGTACAGGGCTGTATGTGGAGCAATTATACTATATGCAGGACTGTATGTGGAGCCATCATACTATGTACAGGACTGTATGTGGAGCCATCATACTATGTACAGGGCTGTATGTGGAGCAATCATACTATGTATAGGACTGTATGTGAAGTCATCATACTATGTACAGGGCTGTATGTGGAGCCATCATACTATGTACAGGGCTGTATGTGGAGTCATCATACTATGTACAGGACTGTATGTGAAGTCATCATACTATGTACAGGACTGTATGTGAAGTCATCATACTATGTACGGGACTGTATGTGGAGCCATCATACTATGTACAGGACTGTATGTGGAGCCATCATACTATGTACAGGGCTGTATGTGGAGCAATCATACTATGTATAGGACTGTATGTGAAGTCATCATACTATGTACAGGGCTGTATGTGGAGCCATCATACTATGTACAGGGCTGTATGTGGAGTCATCATACTATGTACAGGACTGTATGTGGAGTCATCATACTATGTACAGGGCTGTATGTGGAGTCATCATACTATGTACAGGGCTGTATGTGGAGTCATCATACTATGTACAGGGCTGTATGTGGAGTCATCATACTATGTACAGGGCTGTATGTGGAGCAATTATACTATTATTATTATTATTTATTATTATAGCGCCATTTATTCCATGGCGCTTTACTATGTACAGGACTGTATGTGGAGTCATCATACTATGTACAGGACTGTATGTGGAGTCATCATACTATGTACAGGGCTGTATGTGGAGTCATCATACTATGTACAGGGCTGTATGTGGAGCCATCATACTATGTACAGGACTGTATGTGGAGCCATCATACTATGTACAGGACTGTATGTGGAGTCATCATACTATGTACAGGGCTGTATGTGGAGTCATCATACTATGTACAGGGCTGTATGTGGAGCCATCATACTATGTACAGGACTGTATGTGGAGCCATCATACTATGTACAGGACTGTATGTGGAGTCATCATACTATGTACAGGGCTGTATGTGGAGTCATCATACTATGTACAGGGCTGTATGTGGAGTCATCATACTATGTACAGGGCTGTATGTGGAGTCATCATACTATGTACAGGGCTGTATGTGGAGCCATCATACTATGTACAGGACTGTATGTGGAGCCATCATACTATGTACAGGGCTGTATGTGGAGCCATCATACTATGTACAGGGCTGTATGTGGAGCCATCATACTATGTACAGGACTGTATGTGGAGCAATCATACTATGTACAGGGCTGTATGTGGAGCCATCATACTATGTACAGGGCTGTATGTGGACCCATCATACTATGTACAGGACTGTATGTGGAGCCATCATACTATGTACAGGACTGTATGTGGAGCCATCATACTATGTACAGAACTGTATGTGGAGCCATCATACTATGTACAGGGTTGTATGTGGAGCCATCATACTATGTACAGGGCTGTATGTGGAGCCATCATACTATGTGCAGGACTGTATGTGGAGCCATCATACTATGTACAGGGCTGTATGTGGAGCCATCATACTATGTACAGGGCTGTATGTGGAGCCATCATACTATGTACAGGGCTGTATGTGGAGTCATCATGCTATGTACAGGGCTGTATGTGGAGCCATCATACTATGTACAGGACTGTATGTGGAGGCATCATACTATGTACA
Organism: Phyllobates terribilis; assembly: GCF_046119375.1. Taxonomy (NCBI): domain Eukaryota; kingdom Metazoa; phylum Chordata; class Amphibia; order Anura; family Dendrobatidae; genus Phyllobates; species Phyllobates terribilis. The sequence continues at coordinate 5,057 of NW_027363253.1, forward strand.
GGACTGTATGTGGAGCCATCATACTATGTACAGGACTGTATGTGGAGCCATCATACTATGTACAGGACTGTATGTGGAGCCATCATACTATGTACAGGACTGTATGTGGAGCCATCATACTATGTACAGGGCTGTATGTGGAGCCATCATACTATGTACAGGACTGTATGTGGAGTCATCATACTATGTACAGGGCTGTATGTGGAGCCATCATACTATGTACAGGGCTGTATGTGGAGCCATCATACTATGTACAGAGCTGTATGTGGAGTCATCATGCTATGTACAGGGCTGTATGTGGAGCCATCATACTATGTACAGGACTGTATGTGGAGCCATCATACTATGTACAGGACTGTATGTGGAGCCATCATACTATGTACAGGACTGTATGTGGAGCCATCATACTATGTACAGGACTGTATGTGGAGCCATCATACTATGTACAGGACTGTATGTGGAGCCATCATACTATGTACAGGGCTGTATGTGGAGTCATCATACTATGTACAGGACTGTATGTGGAGCCATCATACTATGTACAGGACTGTATGTGGAGCCATCATACTATGTACAGGGCTGTATGTGGAGCCATCATACTATGTACAGGACTGTATGTGGAGCCATCATACTATGTACAGGACTGTATGTGGAGTCATCATACTATGTACAGGGCTGTATGTGGAGCCATCATACTATGTACAGGACTGTATGTGGAGTCATCATACTATGTACAGGGCTGTATGTGGAGCCATCATACTATGTACAGGACTGTATGTGGAGTCATCATACTATGTACAGGGCTGTATGTGGAGCCATCATACTATGTACAGGACTGTATGTGGAACCATCATACTATGTACAGGACTGTATGTGGAGACATCATACTATATACAGGGCTGTATGTGGAGCCATCATACTATGTACAGGACTGTATGTGGAGCCATCATACTATGTACAGGGCTGTATGTGGAGCCATCATACTATGTACAGGGTTGTATGTGGAGTCATCATACTATGTACAGGGCTGTATGTGGAGCCATCATACTATGTACAGGACTGTATGTGGAGCCATCATACTATGTACAGGACTGTATGTGGAGCCATCATACTATGTGCAGGGCTGTATGTGGAGTCATCATACTATGTACAGGGCTGTTTGTGGAGTCATCATACTATGTACAGGGCTGTATGTGGAGTCATCATACTATGTACAGGACTGTATGTGGAGCCATCATACTATGTACAGGGCTGTATGTGGAGTCATCATACTATGTACAGGGCTGTATGTGGAGTCATCATACTATGTACAGGGCTGTATGTGGAGTCATCATACTATGTACAGGGCTGTATGTGGAGCCATCATACTATGTACAGGACTGTATGTGGAGCCATCATACTATGTACAGGACTGTATGTGGAGCCATCATACTATGTACAGGACTGTATGTGGAGCCATCATACTATGTACAGGACTGTATGTGGAGCCATCATACTATGTACAGGACTGTATGTGGAGCCATCATACTATGTACAGGGCTGTATGTGGAGCCATCATACTATGTACAGGGCTGTATGTGGAGCCATCATACTATGTACAGGACTGTATGTGGAGCCATCATACTATGTACAGGACTGTATGTGGAGCCATCATACTATGTGCAGGACTGTATGTGGAGCCATCATACTATGTACAGGGCTGTATGTGGAGCCATCATACTATGTACAGGGCTGTATGTGGAGTCATCATGCTATGTACAGGGCTGTATGTGGAGCCATCATACTATGTACAGGACTGTATGTGGAGCCATCATACTATGTACAGGACTGTATGTGGAGCCATCATACTATGTACAGGACTGTATGTGGAGCCATCATACTATGTACAGGACTGTATGTGGAGCCATCATACTATGTACAGGACTGTATGTGGAGCCATCATACTATGTACAGGGCTGTATGTGGAGTCATCATACTATGTACAGGACTGTATGTGGAGCCATCATACTATGTACAGGACTGTATGTGGAGCCATCATACTATGTACAGGACTGTATGTGGAGTCATCATACTATGTACAGGGCTGTATGTGGAGCCATCATACTATGTACAGGACTGTATGTGGAGTCATCATACTATGTACAGGGCTGTATGTGGAGCCATCATACTATGTACAGGACTGTATGTGGAACCATCATACTATGTACAGGACTGTATGTGGAGACATCATACTATATACAGGGCTGTATGTGGAGCCATCATACTATGTACAGGACTGTATGTGGAGCCATCATACTATGTACAGGGCTGTATGTGGAGCCATCATACTATGTACAGGGTTGTATGTGGAGTCATCATACTATGTACAGGGCTGTATGTGGAGCCATCATACTATGTACAGGGCTGTATGTGGAGCCATCATACTATGTACAGGACTGTATGTGGAGCCATCATACTATGTACAGGACTGTATGTGGAGCCATCATACTATGTGCAGGGCTGTATGTGGAGTCATCATACTATGTACAGTACTGTATGTGGAGTCATCATACTATGTACAGGACTGTATGTGGAGCCATCATACTATGTACAGGGCTGTATGTGGAGTCATCATACTATGTACAGGGCTGTATGTGGAGTCATCATACTATGTACAGGGCTGTATGTGGAGCCATCATACTATGTACAGGACTGTATGTGGAGTCATCATACTATGTACAGGGCTGTATGTGGAGTCATCATACTATGTACAGGGCTGTATGTGGAGCCATCATACTATGTACAGGGCTGTATGTGGAGCCATCATACTATGTGCAGGACTGTATGTGGAGCCATCATACTATGTACAGGGCTGTATGTGGAGCCATCACACTATGTACAGGACTGTATGTGGAGTCATCATACTATGTACAGGGCTGTATGTGGAGTCATCATACTATGTACAGGACTGTATGTGGAGCCATCATACTATGTACAGGACTGTATGTGGAGCCATCATACTATGTACAGGACTGTATGTGGAGCCATCACACTATGTACAGGACTGTATGTGGAGCCATTATACTATGTACAGGACTGTATGTGGAGCCATCATACTATGTACAGGGCTGTATGTGGAGTCATCATACTATGTACAGGACTGTATGTGGAGCCATCATACTATGTACAGGACTGTATGTGGAGCCATCATACTATGTACAGGACTGTATGTGGAGCCATCATACTATGTACAGGGCTGTATGTGGAGTCATCATACTATGTACAGGGCTGTATGTGGAGTCATCATACTATGTACAGGACTGTATGTGGAGCCATCATACTATGTACAGGGCTGTATGTGGAGTCATCATACTATGTACAGGGCTGTATGTGGAGTCATCATACTATGTACAGGGCTGTATGTGGAGCCATCATACTATGTACAGGGCTGTATGTGGAGCCATCATACTATGTACAGGGCTGTATGTGGAGCCATCATACTATGTGCAGGACTGTATGTGGGCCCATCATACTATGTACAGGACTGTATGTGGAGCCATCATACTATGTACAGGACTGTATGTGGAGTCATCATACTATGTACAGGACTGTATGTGGAGTCATCATACTATGTACAGGGCTGTATGTGGAGTCATCATACTATGTACAGGACTGTATGTGGAGTCATCACACTATGTACAGTACTGTATGTGGAGCCATCATACTATGTACAGGACTGTATGTGGAGCCATCATACTATGTACAGGGCTGTATGTGGAGCAATCATACTATGTATAGGACTGTATGTGAAGTCATCATACTATGTACAGGGCTGTATGTGGAGCCATCACACTATGTACAGGACTGTATGTGGAGCCATCATACTATGTACAGGACTGTATGTGGAGCCATCATACTATGTACAGGGCTGTATGTGGAGCCATCATACTATGTATAGGACTGTATGTGAAGTCATCATACTATGTACAGGGCTGTATGTGGAGCCATCATACTATGTACAGGGCTGTATGTGGAGCCATCATACTATGTGCAGGACTGTATGTGGAGCCATCATACTATGTACAGGACTGTATGTGGGCCCATCATACTATGTACAGGGCTGTATTTGGAGCCATCATACTATGTACAGGACTGTATGTGGAGCCATCATACTATGTACAGGGCTGTATGTGGGGCCATCATACTATGTAGACAACTGTATGTGGAGCCATCATACTATGTACAGGACTGTATGTGGAGCCATCATACTATGTACAGGGCTGTATGTGGAGTCATCATACTATGTACAGGACTGTATGTGGAGCCATCATACTATGTACAGGGCTGTATGTGGAGTCATCATACTATGTACAGGACTGTATGTGGAGTCATCATACTATGTACAGGACTGTATGTGGAGTCATCATACTATTTACAGGGCTGTATGTGGAGCCATCATACTATGTACAGGACTGTATGTGGAGCCATCACACTATGTACAGGACTGTATGTGGAGCCATCATACTATGTACAGGACTGTATGTGGAGCCATCATACTATGTACAGGACTGTATGTGGAGCCATCATACTATGTACAGGACTGTATGTGGAGCCATCATACTATGTACAGGACTGTATGTGGAGTCATCATACTATGTACAGGACTGTATGTGGAGTCATCACACTATGTACAGTACTGTATGTGGAGCCATCATACTATGTACAGGACTGTATGTGGAGCCATCATACTATGTACAGGGCTGTATGTGGAGCAATCATACTATGTATAGGACTGTATGTGAAGTCATCATACTATGTACAGGGCTGTATGTGGAGCCATCATACTATGTACAGGGCTGTATGTGGAGTCATCATACTATGTACAGGGCTGTATGTGGAGTCATCATACTATGTACAGGACTGTATGTGGAGCCATCATACTATGTACAGGGCTGTATGTGGAGCCATCATACTATGTACAGGGCTGTATGTGGAGCCATCATACTATGTACAGGGCTGTATGTGGAGCCATCATACTATGTACAGGGCTGTATGTGGAGCCATCATACTATGTACAGGGCTGTATGTGGAGTCATCATACTATGTACAGGGCTGTATGTGGAGCCATCATACTATGTACAGGGCTGTATGTGGAGCCATCATACTATGTACAGGACTGTATGTGGAGCCATCATACTATGTACAGGGCTGTATGTGGAGTCATCATACTATGTACAGGGCTGTATGTGGAGCAATTATACTATGTGCAGGACTGTATGTGGAGCCATCATACTATGTACAGGGCTGTATGTGGAGCCATCATACTATGTACAGGGCTGTATGTGGAGCCATCATACTATGTACAGGACTGTATGTGGAGCCATCATACTATGTACAGGACTGTATGTGGAGCCATCATACTATGTACAGGGCTGTATGTGGAGTCATCATACTATGTACAGGGCTGTATGTGGAGCAATTATACTATGTACAGGACTGTATGTGGAGCCATCATACTATGTACAGGGCTGTATGTGGAGCCATCATACTATGTACAGGGCTGTATGTGGAGCCATCATACTATGTACAGGACTGTATGTGGAGCCATCATACTATGTACAGGGCTGTATGTGGAGCCATCATACTATGTACAGGACTGTATGTGGAGCCATCATACTATGTACAGGACTGTATGTGGAGCCATCATACTATGTACAGGGCTGTATGTGGAGCCATCATACTATGTACAGGGCTGTATGTGGAGCCATCATACTATGTACAGGGCTGTATGTGGAGCCATCATACTATGTACAGGGTTGTATGTGGAGCCATCATACTATGTACAGGGCTGTATGTGGAGCCATCATACTATGTACAGGACTGTATGTGGAGCCATCATACTATGTACAGGGCTGTATGTGGAGCCATCATACTATGTACAGGACTGTATGTGGAGCCATCATACTATGTACAGGGCTGTATGTGGAGCCATCATACTATGTACAGGGCTGTATGTGGAGCCATCATACTATGTACAGGGTTGTATGTGGAGCCATCATACTATGTACAGGACTGTATGTGGAGCCATCATACTATGTACAGGACTGTATGTGGAGCCATCATACTATGTACAGGGTTGTATGTGGAGCCATCATACTATGTACAGGACTGTATGTGGAGCCATCATACTATGTACAGGACTGTATGTGGAGCCATCATACTATGTGCAGGGCTGTATGTGGAGTCATCATACTATGTACAGTTCTGTATGTGGAGCCATCATACTATGTACAGGACTGTATGTGGAGCCATCATACTATGTACAGGGCTGTATGTGGAGCCATCATACTATGTACAGGGCTGTATGTGGAGCCATCATACTATGTACAGGACTGTATGTGGAGCCATCATACTATGTACAGGGCTGTATGTGGAGTCATCATACTATGTACAGGGCTGTATTTGGAGCCATCATACTATGTACAGGACTGTATGTGGAGCCATCATACTATGTACAGGGCTGTATGTGGAGCCATCATACTATGTACAGGGCTGTATGTGGAGCCATCATACTATGTACAGGGTTGTATGTGGAGCCATCATACTATGTACAGGGCTGTATGTGGAGTCATCATACTATGTACAGGACTGTATGTGGAGCCATCATACTATGTACAGGGCTGTATGTGGAGCCATCATACTATGTACAGGGTTGTATGTGGAGTCATCATACTATGTACAGGACTGTATGTGGAGTCATCATACTATGTACAGGGCTGTATGTGGAGCCATCATACTATGTACAGGGCTGTATGTGGAGCCATCATACTATGTACAGGGTTGTATGTGGAGCCATCATACTATGTACAGGGCTGTATGTGGAGCCATCATACTATGTACAGGACTGTATGTGGAGCCGTCATACTATGTACAGGGCTGTATGTGGAGTCATCATACTATGTACAGGGCTGTAGGTGGAGCCATCATACTATGCACAGGGTTGTATGTGGAGCCATCATACTATGTACAGGGCTGTATGTGGAGCCATCATACTATGTACAGGACTGTATGTGGAGCCATCATACTATGTACAGGGCTGTATGTGGAGCCATCATACTATGTACAGGGCTGTATGTGGAGCCATCATACTATGTACAGGGTTGTATGTGGAGCCATCATACTATGTACAGGGCTGTATGTGGAGCCATCATACTATGTACAGGGCTGTATGTGGAGCCATCATACTATGTACAGGACTGTATGTGGAGCCATCATACTATGTACAGGGCTGTATGTGGAGTCATCATACTATGTACAGGACTGTATGTGGAGCCATCATACTATGTACAGGGCTGTATGTGGAGCCATCATACTATGTACAGGGTTGTATGTGGAGCCATCATACTATGTACAGGGCTGTATGTGGAGCCATCATACTATGTACAGGGCTGTATGTGGAGCCATCATACTATGTACAGGACTGTATGTGGAGCCATCATACTATGTACAGGGCTGTATGTGGAGTCATCATACTATGTACAGGACTGTATGTGGAGCCATCATACTATGTACAGGACTGTATGTGGAGCCATCATACTATGTACAGGGCTGTATGTGGAGCCATCATACTATGTACAGGACTGTATGTGGAGTCATCACACTATGTACAGGACTGTATGTGGAGCCATCATACTATGTACAGGGCTGTATGTGGGGTCATCATACTATGTACAGGACTGTATGTGGAGTCATCATACTATGTACAGGGCTGTATGTGGAGTCATCATACTATGTACAGGACTGTATGTGGAGCCATCATACTATGTACAGGGCTGTATGTGGAGCCATCATACTATGTACAGGGCTGTATGTGGAGCCATCATACTATGTACAGGGCTGTATGTGGAGCCATCATACTATGTACAGGGCTGTATGTGGAGTCATCATACTATGTACAGGGCTGTATGTGGAGCCATCATACTATGTACAGGGCTGTATGTGGAGTCATCATACTATGTACAGGGCTGTATGTGGAGCCATCACACTATGTACAGGACTACAGTCATGGCCAAAAGTATTGAGAATGAGACAAATAGTAATTTTTCCAAAGTTTACTGCTTCATTTTTTGTAATGGCAATTTGCATATACTCCTGAATGTCAAAGATTGATCAGCTTAACAGCAATTACTGTACTTACAAAGTCAATATTTGCCCAGAAAATGAACTTTAACCCCCAAAACACATTTTAACATCATTGCAGTCCTGCCTTAAAAGGAGCAGCTAACATCGTTTTAGTGATTGATCCATTAACTCAGGTGTGGGTGTTGATGAGGACAGGGCTGGCGATCAATCAGTCATGATTAAGTAAGAATGACATCACTGGACACTTTAAAAGGAGGCTGGTTCTTGGTATCATTGTTTCTCTTCAGTTAACCATGGTTATCTCTAAAGAAACATGTGCAGCCATCATTGCAATGCCCAAAAATGGCCTAACAGGGAAGAGTATCGCAGCTACAAAGATTGCACCTCAGTCAACAATCTATCGCATCATCAAGAACTTCAAGGAGAAGCATGTCAAAAAGGCTCCAGGGCACCCAAGAAAGACCAGCAAGCACCAGGACCGTATCTTAAAACTGTTTCAGCTGCGGGATCGGACTACCAGCAGTGCCGAGCTTGCTCAGGAATGGCAGCAGGCTGATGTGAGTGCTTCTGCACGCACTGTGAGGCGGAGACTCTTTGAGCAAGGGCTGGTTCCAAGGAGGGCAGCAAAGAAGCCACTTCTCTCCAGAAAAAACATCAGGGACCGACTGATATTCTGCAAAAGGTACAGGGAGTGGACTGCTGAGGACTGGGGCAAAGTCATTTTCTCTGATGAATCCCCTTTTCGATTGTTTGGGACATCTGGAAAACAGCTTATTCGGAGAAGAAGAGGTGAGCGCTACCACCAGTCTTGTCTCATGCCAACTGTAAAGCATCCTGAAACCATTCATGTGTGGGGTTGCTTCTCAGCCAAGGGAATCGGCTCACTCACAGTCTTGCCTAAAAACACAGCCATGAATAAAGAATGGTACCAGAATGTCCTCCAAGAGCAACTTCTCCCAACCGTCCAAGAGCAGTTTGGCGCCCAAAAATGCCTTTTCCAGCATGATGGAGCACCTTGCCATAAAGCAAAGGTGATAACAAAATGGCTTATGGAACAAAACATAGAGATTTTGGGTCCATGGCCTGGAAACTCCCCAGATCTTAATCCCATTGAGAACTTGTGGTCAATCATCAAGAGACGGGTGGACAAACAAAAACCAACAAATTCTGGCAAAATGCAAGCATTGATTATGCAAGAATGGACTGCTATCAGTCAGGATTTGGTCCAAAAGTTGATTGAGAGCATGCCAGGGAGAATTACAGAGGTCTTGAAGAAGAAGGGGCAACACTGCAAATATTGACTTGCTGCATTAACTCATTCTAACTGTCAATATAACCTATTTGTACTCATAATATGATTGCAATTATATTTCTGTATGTGATATAAACATCAGACAAACACTAATAAAAACCAGAGGCCAGCAGATCATGGGAAAATATAATTTTGGTGTCATTCTCAAAACTTTTGGCCATGACTGTATATGTGGAGCCATCATACTATGTACAGGACTGTATGTGGAGCCATCATACTATGTACAGGGCTGTATGTGGAGCCATCATACTATGTACAGGGCTGTATGTGGAGCCATCATACTATGTACAGGGCTGTATGTGGAGCCATCATACTATGTACAGGGCTGTATGTGGAGCCATCATACTATGTACAGGACTGTATGTGGAGTCATCATACTATGTACAGGGCTGTATGTGGAGTCATCATACTATGTACAGGGCTGTATGTGGAGCCATCATACTATGTACAGGACTGTATGTGGAGTCATCATACTATGTACAGGGCTGTATGTGGAGCCATCATACTATGTACAGGGCTGTATGTGGAGTCATCATACTATGTACAGGACTGTATGTGGAGCCATCATACTATGTGCAGGGCTGTATGTGGAGTCATCATACTATGTACAGGGCTGTATGTGGAGTCATCATACTATGTACAGGACTGTATGTGGAGCCATCATACTATGTACAGGGCTGTATGTGGAGTCATCATACTATGTACAGGGCTGTATGTGGAGTCATCATACTATGTACAGGGCTGTATGTGGAGCCATCATACTATGTACAGGGCTGTATGTGGAGTCATCATACTATGTACAGGGCTGTATGTGGAGTCATCATACTATGTACAGGGCTGTATGTGGAGTCATCATACTATGTACAGGGCTGTATGTGGAGTCATCATACTATGTACAGGGCTGTATGTGGAGTCATCATACTATGTACAGGACTGTATGTGGAGCCATCATACTATGTACAGGACTGTATGTGGAGCCATCATACTATGTACAGGGCTGTATGTGGAGCCATCATACTATGTACAGGGCTGTATGTGGAGCCATCATACTATGTACAGGGCTGTATGTGGAGCCATCATACTATGTACAGGACTGTATGTGGACCCATCATACTATGTACAGGGCTGTATGTGGAGTCATCATACTATGTACAGGGCTGTATGTGGAGTCATCATACTATGTACAGGGTTGTATGTGGAGCCATCATACTATGTACAGGGCTGTATGTGGAGCCATCATACTATGTACAGGGCTGTATGTGGAGTCATCATACTATGTACAGGACTGTATGTGGAGCCATCATACTATGTACAGGGCTGTATGTGGAGCCATCATACTATGTACAGGGCTGTATGTGGAGCCATCATACTATGTACAGGGTTGTATGTGGAGCCATCATACTATGTACAGGGCTGTATGTGGAGTCATCATACTATGTACAGGGCTGTATGTGGAGCCATCATACTATGTACAGGACTGTATGTGGAGCCATCATACTATGTACAGGGCTGTATGTGGAGTCATCATACTATGTACAGGGCTGTATGTGGAGTCATCATACTATGTACAGGGCTGTATGTGGAGCCATCATACTATGTACAGGGTTGTATGTGGAGCCATCATACTATGTACAGGACTGTATGTGGAGCCATCATACTATGTACAGGACTGTATGTGGAGCCATCATACTATGTACAGGACTGTATGTGGAGCCATCATACTATGTACAGGACTGTATGTGGAGTCATCATACTATGTACAGGGCTGTATGTGGAGTCATCATACTATGTACAGGACTGTATGTGGAGCCATCATACTATGTACAGGACTGTATGTGGAGTCATCATACTATGTACAGGACTGTATGTGGAGTCATCATACTATGTACAGGGCTGTATGTGGAGTCATCATACTATGTACAGGACTGTATGTGGAGCCATCATACTATGTACAGGACTGTATGTGGAGTCATCATACTATGTACAGGGCTGTATGTGGAGTCATCATACTATGTACAGGACTGTATGTGGAGCCATCATACTATATACAGGGCTGTATGTGGAGCCATCATACTATGTACAGGGCTGTATGTGGAGCCATCATACTATGTACAGGGCTGTATGTGGAGCCATCATACTATGTACAGGGTTGTATGTGGAGCCATCATACTATGTACAGGGCTGTATGTGGAGTCGTCATACTATGTACAGGACTGTATGTGGAGCCGTCATACTATGTACAGGGCTGTATGTGGAGTCGTCATACTATGTACAGGGTTGTATGTGGAGTCATCATACTATGTACAGGGTTGTATGTGGAGTCATCATACTATGTACAGGGTTGTATGTGGAGTCATCATACTATGTACAGGGCTGTATGTGGAGCCATCATACTATGTACAGGACTGTATGTGGAGCCATCATACTATGTACAGGGCTGTATGTGGAGCCATCATACTATGTACAGGACTGTATGTGGAGCCATCATACTATGTACAGGACTGTATGTGGAGCCATCATACTATGTACAGGGCTGTATGTGGAGCCATCATACTATGTGCAGGGCTGTATGTGGAGCCATCATACTATGTACAGGGTTGTATGTGGAGCCATCATACTATGTACAGGACTGTATGTGGAGCCATCATACTATGTACAGGGCTGTATGTGGAGTCATCATACTATGTACAGGGCTGTATGTGGAGCCATCATACTATGTACAGGGCTGTATGTGGAGCCATCATACTATGTACAGGGCTGTATGTGGAGTCATCATACTATGTACAGGACTGTATGTGGAGCCATCATACTATGTACAGGGCTGTATGTGGAGCCATCATACTATGTACAGGGCTGTATGTGGAGCCATCATACTATGTACAGGGCTGTATGTGGAGCCATCATACTATGTACAGGACTGTATGTGGAGCCATCATACTATGTACAGGGCTGTATGTGGAGCCATCATACTATGTACAGGGCTGTATGTGGAGTCATCATACTATGTACAGGACTGTATGTGGAGCCATCATACTATGTACAGGGCTGTATGTGGAGTCATCATACTATGTACAGGGCTGTATGTGGAGCCATCACACTATGTACAGGACTGTATGTGGAGCCATCACACTATGTACAGGACTGTATGTGGAGCCATCATACTATGTACAGGGCTGTATGTGGAGCCATCATACTATGTACAGGGCTGTATGTGGAGCCATCATACTATGTACAGGACTGTATGTGGAGTCATCATACTATGTACAGGGCTGTATGTGGAGTCATCATACTATGTACAGGACTGTATGTGGAGTCATCATACTATGTACAGGGCTGTATGTGGAGCCATCATACTATGTACAGGGCTGTATGTGGAGCCATCATACTATGTACAGGACTGTATGTGGAGCCATCATACTATGTACAGGGCTGTATGTGGAGTCATCATACTATGTACAGGGCTGTATGTGGAGTCATCATACTATGTACAGGACTGTATGTGGAGCCATCATACTATGTACAGGGCTGTATGTGGAGTCATCATACTATGTACAGGACTGTATGTGGAGTCATCATACTATGTACAGGACTGTATGTGGAGCCATCATACTATGTACAGGGCTGTATGTGGAGCCATCATACTATGTACAGGACTGTATGTGGAGCCATCATACTATGTACAGGACTGTATGTGGAGCCATCATACTATGTACAGGGCTGTATGTGGAGCCATCATACTATGTACAGGGCTGTATGTGGAGTCATCATACTATGTACAGGACTGTATGTGGAGCCATCATACTATGTACAGGACTGTATGTGGAGCCATCATACTATGTACAGGGCTGTATGTGGAGTCATCATACTATGTACAGGGCTGTATGTGGAGTCATCATACTATGTACAGGACTGTATGTGGAGCCATCATACTATGTACAGGACTGTATGTGGAGCCATCATACTATGTACAGGGCTGTATGTGGAGCCATCATACTATGTACAGGGCTGTATGTGGAGTCATCATACTATGTACAGGGCTGTATGTGGAGTCATCATACTATGTACAGGACTGTATGTGGAGCCATCATACTATGTACAGGACTGTATGTGGAGCCATCATACTATGTACAGGGCTGTATGTGGAGTCATCATACTATGTACAGGGCTGTATGTGGAGTCATCATACTATGTACAGGGCTGTATGTGGAGCCATCATACTATGTACAGGACTGTATGTGGAGCCATCATACTATGTACAGGGCTGTATGTGGAGTCATCATACTATGTACAGGGCTGTATGTGGAGTCATCATACTATGTACAGGACTGTATGTGGAGCCATCATACTATGTACAGGACTGTATGTGGAGCCATCATACTATGTACAGGACTGTATGTGGAGCCATCATACTATGTACAGGACTGTATGTGGAGCCATCATACTATGTACAGGACTGTATGTGGAGCCATCATACTATGTACAGGGCTGTATGTGGAGCCATCATACTATGTACAGGGCTGTATGTGGAGTCATCATACTATGTACAGGACTGTATGTGGAGCCATCATACTATGTACAGGACTGTATGTGGAGCCATCATACTATGTACAGGGCTGTATGTGGAGCCATCATACTATGTACAGGGCTGTATGTGGAGCCATCATACTATGTACAGGACTGTATGTGGAGCCATCATACTATGTACAGGACTGTATGTGGAGTCATCATACTATGTACAGGACTGTATGTGGAGCCATCATACTATGTACAGGGCTGTATGTGGAGCCATCATACTATGTACAGGGCTGTATGTGGAGTCATCATACTATGTACAGGGCTGTATGTGGAGTCATCATACTATGTACAGGACTGTATGTGGAGCCATCATACTATGTACAGGACTGTATGTGGAGCCATCATACTATGTACAGGGCTGTATGTGGAGTCATCATACTATGTACAGGGCTGTATGTGGAGTCATCATACTATGTACAGGGCTGTATGTGGAGTCATCATACTATGTACAGGACTGTATGTGGAGCCATCATACTATGTACAGGACTGTATGTGGAGCCATCATACTATGTACAGGGCTGTATGTGGAGTCATCATACTATGTACAGGGCTGTATGTGGAGTCATCATACTATGTACAGGACTGTATGTGGAGTCATCATACTATGTACAGGGCTGTATGTGGAGTCATCATACTATGTACAGGACTGTATGTGGAGTCATCATACTATGTACAGGGCTGTATGTGGAGTCATCATACTATGTACAGGACTGTATGTGGAGCCATCATACTATGTACAGGACTGTATGTGGAGCCATCATACTATGTACAGGGCTGTATGTGGAGTCATCATACTATGTACAGGGCTGTATGTGGAGTCATCATACTATGTACAGTACTGTATGTGGAGCCATCATACTATGTACAGGGCTGTATGTGGAGTCATCATACTATGTACAGGGCTGTATGTGGAGTCATCATACTATGTACAGGGCTGTATGTGGAGTCATCATACTATGTACAGGACTGTATGTGGAGCCATCATACTATGTACAGGACTGTATGTGGAGCCATCATACTATGTACAGGGCTGTATGTGGAGTCATCATACTATGTACAGGGCTGTATGTGGAGTCATCATACTATGTACAGGGCTGTATGTGGAGCCATCATACTATGTACAGGGCTGTATGTGGAGTCATCATACTATGTACAGGGCTGTATGTGGAGTCATCATACTATGTACAGGGCTGTATGTGGAGTCATCATACTATGTACAGGACTGTATGTGGAGTCATCATACTATGTACAGGGCTGTATGTGGAGCCATCATACTATGTACAGGGCTGTATGTGGAGCCATCATACTATGTACAGGACTGTATGTGGAGCCATCATACTATGTACAGGTCTGTATGTGGAGCCATCATACTATGTACAGGACTGTATGTGGAGCCATCATACTATGTGCAGGACTGTATGTGGAGCCATCATACTATGTACAGGGCTGTATGTGGAGCCATCATACTATGTACAGGGCTGTATGTGGAGCCATCATACTATGTACAGGACTGTATGTGGAGTCATCATACTATGTACAGGGCTGTATGTGGAGCCATCATACTATGTACAGGACTGTATGTGGAGCCATCATACTATGTACAGGACTGTATGTGGAGCCATCATACTGTGTACAGGGTTGTATGTGGAGCCGTGTGCGCCATGACCTACAGCGACCGACAGAGGGCGGCAGACAAGTGCGAGGAGATGGAGGAGGCTACAGCCAGTGCTCCCAGCTCCTGTACGGTAAGTACAGACAATCCACCTGGCCACGTACAAGACAACGTTCACACTTACCTGCCATTTTTTACATTTTCTTAAATGCATATATTTTGATTTTATTAAAAATGGGATTTATTAAAATTTTTGGGTCTGACATCTGTTTAATGAGTTAACTGAGAATTCATCAGTGAGCTTGCAGCTTTTTTTTTTAAGCTGTCATTTTACTGAGCCTACATGAAAGCTGAGCAGAACTTTGTGTCAGTGAGAGGAGCTCACTGACAGGTCCTCAGTTGACTCATTCCACAGCCACTTAAAAAGCCTGTAAAAGCCAAACTGTGAAAAATTTTTAATGGAACCAATTTGCAAAAAATATTTGGCTCAAAAATAAATGCATTTAAATACAAAAGAAAGTCCCCAAAGGTGACCATAACATTTAAAGGGGAAATGCCCGCTCAAACCAGATCCCTATGGTTAGAGATTTCCTGGACACAGCCCTGCTCAGAGTGGAAAAACATGGCTGCTCTGGTACAGAAACAGCGCCACATCTGCTCACAGGCGGTATTGTAGGACCCTGAGCTGTAATACCAAATACAACCCATGGGTCAGGGTGGCGCTGTTTTCCGTAACAATTATTTAAATGTTTTTATTCCCTGACGAAGTAAATGGTGAAGAATAAAAACGCAAGGTATATAAGAAAGCGAGTGCAGTTTATTCCGGCGGGCGGGATGCTGAAGCTTCGATCCCCATGGTGCGAGCCTCCATGTGAGGCCGGTGTGGGGACTCGCCTCCTCTCCTGCCTGGAGGGCGCACATTAGCGGCCGCTGTAGGCGGATTAGGATGAACGGCTGGAATGTGCCGGATTATAGGGCCCCGGCTCTCACCGCTCCGGGCTGAGACAATAATCGTCTGCGCGCTGATTCCATCACTCAGAGGCGAACGCCCAGTAACCCTGTACGGCCGGGTCTGCCAGTCACTATAGCGGCAGGATGGGCCCTGAACACTGTCAGGAGTCAGTCATAGCAGGGGTCCTCCAAGTCACAGCTGCTACCTACAGGGCACCAGGTCCAAGCCCAGAGGCCGGTAACTGACCTCCTCCCAGCGAGTGAGGCCGCACCCAGCGGAGGCCATACAGGAACAGAAGGGAGGCCATTGTAGAGCAAGTGCCCGGAAATGTGGCATCCAGAGAAGTCACCGCATACAAGCGCCCAGAGCTGAGCCCTCATCTAAGCCCAAAACAGGTTTAAGACGAGGAGGGGTTAATGCAGGACAAAAACAGCGCAAATAATGATGGCAATACCGCCACTCATACCAGTATCATAGCAGTTATATTCTTATACAGGGGCAGTATCATAGCAGTTATATTCTTATACAGGGGCAGTATTATAGCAGTTATATTCTTATACAGGGGCAGTATCATAGCAGTTATATTCTTATACAGGGGCAGTATATAGCAGTTATATTCTTATACAGGGGCAGTATATAGCAGTTATATTTTTATACAGGGGCAGTATCATAGCAGTTATATTCTTATACAAGGGCAGTATTATAGCAGTTATATTCTTATACAGGGGCAGTATTATAGTAGTTATATTCTTATACAGGGGCAGTATCATAGCAGTTATATTCTTATACAGGGGCAGTATATAGCAGTTATATTCTTATACAGGGGCAGTATTATAGCAGTTATATTCTTATACAGGGGCAGTATCATAGCAGTTATATTCTTATACAGGGGCAGTATCATAGCAGTTATATTCTTATACAGGGGCAGTATTATAGCAGTTATATTCTTATACAGGGGCAGTATTATAGCAGTTATATTCTTATACAGGGGCAGTATTATAGCAGTTATATTCTTATACAGGGGCAGTATCATAGCAGTTATATTCTTATACAGGGGCAGTATCATAGCAGTTATATTCTTATACAGGGGCAGTATCATAGCAGTTATATTCTTATACAGGGGCAGTATTATAGCAGTTATATCCTTATACAGGGGCAGTATCATAGCAGTTATATTCTTATACAGGGGCAGTATTATAGCAGTTATATTCTTATACAGGGGCAGTATTATAGCAGTTATATTCTTATACAGGGGCAGTATTATAGCAGTTATATTCTTATACAGGGGCAGTAATATAGCAGTTATATTCTTATACAGGGGCAGTATCATAGCAGTTATATTCTTATACAGGGGCAGTATCATAGCAGTTATATTCTTATACAGGGGCAGTATCATAGCAGTTATATTCTTATACAGGGGCAGTATTATAGCAGTTATATTCTTATACAGGGGCAGTATCATAGCAGTTATATTCTTATACAGGGGCAGTATTATAGCAGTTATATTCTTATACAGGGGCAGTATTATAGCAGTTATATTCTTATACAGGGGCAGTATTATAGCAGTTATATTCTTATACAGGGGCAGTATTATAGCAGTTATATTCTTATACAGGGGCAGTATCATAGCAGTTATATTCTTATACAGGGGCAGTATCATAGCAGTTATATTCTTATACAGGGGCAGTATCATAGCAGTTATATTCTTATACAGGGGCAGTATCATAGCAGTTATATTCTTATACAGGGGCAGTATTATAGCAGTTATATTCTTATACAGGGGCAGTAATATAGCAGTTATGTTCTTATACAAGGGCAGTATCATAGCAGTTATATTCTTATACAGGGGCAGTATCATAGCAGTTATATTCTTATACAGGGGCAGTATCATAGCAGTTATATTCTTATACAGGGGCAGTATCATAGCAGTTATATTCTTATACAGGGGCAGTATCATAGCAGTTATATTCTTATACAGGGGCAGTATCATAGCAGTTATATTCTTATACAGGGGCAGTATCATAGCAGTTATATTCTTATACAGGGGCAGTATCATAGCAGTTATATTCTTATACAGGGGCAGTATCATAGCAGTTATATTCTTATACAGGGGCAGTATCATAGCAGTTATATTCTTGTATATAGGGAGTTGTATTATAGTAGTTATATTCTTGTACATAGGAGCTGTATTATAGTAGTTGTATTCTTGTATATAGGTGCAGTATTATAGTAGTTGTATTCTTGTACATAGGGAGCAGTATTATAGTAGTTACATTCTTGTACATAGGATGCTGTATTATAGTAGTTATATTCCTGTACATAGGGGGCAGTATTATAGTACTTATATTCTTGTACATAGGAGCAGTATTATAGTAGTTATATTCTTGTACATAGGAGCTGTATTATAGTAGTTGTATTCTTGTATATAGGGGCAGTATCATAGCAGTTATATTCTTATACAGGGGCAGTATCATAGCAGTTATATTCTTATACAGGGACAGTATTATAGCAGTTATATTCTTATACAGGGGCAGTATAATAGCAGTTATATTCTTATACAGGGGCAGTATCATAGCAGTTATATTCTTATACAGGGGCAGTATTATGGCAGTTATATTTTTATACAGGGGCAGTATTATAGCAGTTATATTCTCATACAGGGGCAGTATCATGGCAGTTATTATTATACAGGGGCAGTATTATAGCAGTTATATTCTTATACAGGGGCAGTATCATAGCAGTTATATTCTTATACAGGGTCAGTATCATAGCAGTTATATTCTTAGACAGGGGCAGTATCATAGCAGTTATATTCTTATACAGGGGCAGTATCATAGCAGTTATATTCTTATACAGGGGCGGTATTATAGCAGTTATATTCTTGTACATGGGAGCAGCATTATAGTAATTATATTCTTGTACATAGGAGCTGTATTATAGTAGTTATATTCTTGTACATAGGAGCAGTATTATAGCAGTTATATTCTTGTACATAGGGGCAGTATTATAGCAGTTATATTCTTGTACATGGGAGCAGCATTATAGTAATTATATTCTTGTACATAGGAGCTGTATTATAGTAGTTATATTCTTGTACATAGAGGGCAATATTATAGTAATTATATTCTTGTACATAGGGGGCTGTATTATAGTAGTTATATTCATGTACATTACAGACCAAAAGTTTGGACACATCTTCTCATTTAAAGATTTTTCTGTATTTTCATGACTATGAAAATTGTACATTCACACTGAAGGCATCAAAACTATGAATTAACACATGTGGAATTATATACTTAACAAAAAAGTGTGAAACAACTGAAAATATGTCTTATATTCTAGGTTCTTCAAAGTAGCCACCTTTTGCTTTGATGACTGCTTTGCACACTCTTGGCATTCTCTTGATGAGCTTCAAGAGGTAGTCACCGGAAATGGTTTTCACTTCACAGGTGTGCCCTCTCTGGCTTAATAAGTGGGATTTCTTGCCTTATAAATGGGGTTGGGACCATCAGTTGTGTTGTGCAGAAGTCTGGTGGATACACAGCTGATAGTCCTACTGAATAGACTGTTAGAATTTGTATTATGGCAAGAAAAAAGCAGCTAAGAAAAGAAAAACGAGTGGCCATCATTACTTTAAGAAATGAAGGTCAGTCAGTGCGAAAAATTGGCCAAACTTTGAAAGTGTCCCCAAGTGCAGTTGCAAAAACCATCAAGCGCTACAAAGAAACTGGCTCACATGAGGACCGCCCCAGGAAAGGAAGACCAAGAGTCACCTCTGCTTCTGACGATAAGTTTATCCGAGTCACCAGCGTCAGAAATCGCAGGTTAACAGCAGCTCAGATTAGAGACCAGGTCAATGCCACACAGAGTTCTAGCAGCAGACACATCTCTTCAACAACTGTTAAGAGGAGACTTTGTGCAGCAGGCCTTCATGGTAAAATAGCTGCTGGGAAACCACTGCTAAGGACAGGCAACAAGCAGAAGAGACTTGTTTGGGCTCAAGAACACAAGGAATGGACATTAGACCAGTGGAAATCTGTGCTTTGGTCTGATGAGTCCAAATTTGAGATCTTTGGTTGCAACCACCGTGTCTTTGTGTGACGCAGAAAAGGTGAACGGATGGACTCTACATGCCTGGTTCCCACCGTGAAGCATGGAGGAGGAGGTGTGATGGTGTGGGGGTGCTTTGCTGGTGACACTGTTGGGGATTTATTCAAAATTGAAGGCATACTGAACCGGCATGGCTACTTCAGCATCTTGCAGCGGCATGCTATTCCATCCGGTTTGCGTTTAGTTGGACCATCATTTATTTTTCAACAGGACAATGACCCCAAACACACCTCCAGGCTGTGTAAGGGCTATCTGACCAAGGTGGAAAGTGATGGGGTGCTACGCCAGATGACCTGACCTCCACAGTCACCAGACCTGAACCCAATCGAGATGGTTTGGGGTGAGCTGGACCGCAGAGTGAAGGCAAAAGGGCCAACAAGTGCTAAGCATCTCTGGGAACTCCTTCAAGATTGTTGGAAGACCATTTCCGGTGACTACCTCTTGAAGCTCATCAAAAGAATGCCAAGAGTGTGCAAAGCAGTCATCAAAGCAAAAGGTGGCTACTTTGAAGAACCTAGAATATAAGACATATTTTCAGTTGTTTCACACTTCTTTGTTAAGTATATGATTCCACATGTGTTAATTCATAGTTTTGATGCCTTCAGTGTGAATGTACAATTTTCACAGTCATGAAAATACAGAAAAATCTTTAAATGAGAAGGTGTGTCCAAACTTTTGGTCTGTACTGTACATGGGAGCAGTATTATAGTAGTTATATTCTTGTACATAGGAGCAGTATTATAGTAATTATATTCTTGTACATAGGAGGCAGTATTATAGTAGTTATATTCTTGTACATAGGGGCTGTATTATAGTAGTTATATTCTTGTACATAGGAGCAGTATTATAGTAGTTATATTCTTGTACATAGGAGCAGTATTATAGTAGTTATATTCTTGTACATAGGAGCAGTATTATAGTAGTTATATTCATGTACATGGGAGCAGTATTATAGTAGTTATATTCTTGTACAAAAAGAGCAGTATTATAGTAGTTGTATTCTTGTACATAGGAGCTGTATTATAATAGTTATATTCTTGTACATAGGGGGCGGTATTATAGTAGTTATACAGTTAGGTCCATATATATTTGGACAGAGACAACAGTTTTCTAATTTTGGTTCTAGACATTACCACAATGAATTTTAAACAAAACAATTCAGATGCAGTTGAAGTTCAGACTTTCAGCTTTCATTTGAGGGTATCCACATTAAAATTGGATGAAGGGATTAGGAGTTTCAGCTCCTTAACATGTGACACCCTGTTTTTAAAGGGACCAAAAGTAATTGGACAGATTAAATAATTGTAAATAAAATGTTCATTTCTAGTAGTTAGTTGAAAACCCTTTGTTGGCAATGACTGCCTGAAGTCTTGAACTCATGGACATCACCAGACTCTGAGTTTCCTCCTTTTTGATGCTCTGCCAGGCCTTCACTGCGGAGGTTTTCAGTTGCTGTTTGTTTGTGGGCCTTTCTGTCTGAAGTTTAGTCTTTAACAAGTGAAATGCATGCTCAGTTGGGTTGAGATCAGGTGACTGACTTGGCCATTCAAGAATATTCCACTTCTTTTCTTTAATAAACTCCTGGGTTGCTTTGGCTTTATGTTTTGGGTTATTGTCCATCTGTAGTATGAAACGACGACCAATCAGTTTGGCTGCATTCAGCTGGATCTGAGCAGACAGTATGGCTCTGAATACATCAGAATTCATTCGGTTCCTTCTGTCCTGTGTCACATCATCAATAAACACTAGTGACCCAGTGCCACTGGCAGCCATGCATGCCCAAGCCATCACACTGCCTCCGCCGTGTTTTCCAGATGATGTGGTATGCTTTGGATCATGAGCTGTACCACGCCTTCACCATACTTTTCGCTTTCCATCATTCTGGTAGAGGTTGATCTTGGTTTCATCTGTCCAAAGAATGTTCTTCCAGAACTGTGCTGGCTTTTTTAGATGTTTTTTAGCAAAGTCCAGTCTAGCCTTTTTATTCTTGATGCTTATGAGTGGCTTGCACCGTGCAGTGAACCCACTGTATTTACTTTCATGCAGTCTTCTCTTTATGGTAGATTTGGATATTGATACACCTACCTCCTGGAGAGTGGTGTTCACTAGGTTGGCTGTTGTGAAGGGGTTTCTCTTCACCATGGAGATTATTCTGCGATCATCCACCACTGTTGTCTTCCGTGGGCGCCCAGGTCTTTTTGCATTGATGAGTTCACCAGTGCTTTCTTTCTTTCTCAGAATGTACCAAACTGTAGATTTTGCCACTCATAATATTGTAGCAATTTCTCGGATGGTTTTTTTCTGTTTTTGAAGGTTAATGATGGCTTGTTTCACCTGCATGGAGAGCGCCTTTGATCGCATGTTTACTTCACAGCAAAACCTTCCAAACGCACCACACCTCAAATCAACTCCAGGCCTTTTATCTGCTTAATTGAGAATGACATAACGAAGGGATTGCCCTCACCTGTCCATGAAATAGCCTTGGAGTCAATTGTCCAATTACTTTTGGTCCCTTTAAAAACAGGGTGTCACATGTTAAGGAGCTGAAACTCCTAAACCCTTCATCCAATTTTAGTGTGGATACCCTCAAATGAAAGCTGAAAGTCTGAACTTCAACTGCATCTGAATTGTTTTGTTTAAAATTCATTGTGGTAATGTCTAGAACCAAAATTAGAAAAATGTTGTCTCTGTCCAAACATATATGGACCTAACTGTATTCATGTACATGGGAGCAGTATTATAGTAGTTATATTCTTGTACATAGGGAGCAGTATTATCGTAGTTATATTCTTGTACATAGGAGCTGTATTATAGTAGTTGTATTCTTGTACATAGGAGCTGTATTATAGTAGTTATATTCTTGTACATAGGGGGCTGTATTATAGTAGTTATATTCTTGTACATAGGGGGCTGTATTATAGTAGTTGTATTCTTGTACATAGGGGGCTGTATTATAGTATTTGTATTCTTGTACATAGGAGCTGTATTATAGTTATTATATTCTTGTACATAGGGAGCAGTATTATGGTAGTTATATTCTTGTACATAGGGGGCAGTATTATAGTAGTTATATTCCTGTACATAGAAGCAGTATTATAGTAGTTATATTCCTGTACATAGAAGCAGTATTATAGTAGTTATATTCTTGTACATAGAAGCAGTATTATAGTAGTTGTATTCTTGTGCATAGGGGGCAGTATTATAGTATTTGTATTCTTGTACATAGGAGCAGTATTATAGTAGTTGTATTCTTGTACATAGGGGGCTGTATTATAGTAGTTGTATTCTTGTACATGGGAGCAGTATTATAGTAGTTATATTCTTGTACATGGGAGCAGTATTATAGTAGTTATATTCTTGTACATAGAAGCAGTATTATAGTAGTTATATTCTTGTACATAGAAGCAGTATTATAGTATTTGTATTCTTGTACATAGGAGCAGTATTATAGTAGTTATATTCTTGTACATAGAAGCAGTATTATAGTAGTTATATTCTTGTACATAGAAGCAGTATTATAGTATTTGTATTCTTGTACATAGGAGCAGTATTATAGTATTTGTATTCTTGTCCATAGGAGAGGATAGACGTGTGCTTGAGAGCTCTCAGCAGGGCGGAGGCATGGCTTCTGACCCAGGTGGAGGGGAGGGGAGCTGGGCTGATGATCCAGGGAAAGCCCCTGGTCTGGAGTTCGGCCTGCAGCATGCACCTGATGGTAATGGAAAGCTGGAGATGGTGGCTGGTGAGTCTTCTAAACCTGCTTGTTATGTTGGAGGATTAAATGCTAAAGTTACAAGGCAAAGTATATTTAAGCTGGAATTGCATATCAGCAAACTAAAAGAAGAAATTAAGAAAGAGACTGATCCTAAGGTAAAACTGATGAAGTGCGAGTGTCTGGATGATTGCAGCCGAGAGCTGCTGATCAGGAAAGAAAAACTGGAGAAAGGTTTAAACTCTGTGCCCAGAAAGGAGACTTGGGCTAAAGAGAGAAAAAAAGAATCCAGAGCCCAGACTGTGAGCAGAAAACGCTTTATTGGGAATAAGGACATTAAATATAAAACTGTGTACAGCATTGTGGAGCAAGGAAGCCCAGTGAGAAGTGCAGCGCTGATATCAGGGGCACAATGTGAGGGGTCCGAGACACCAGAAAGTGCTGCAGAGGAAAGTGTGCCAGCAAACGAGGGGTTAACTGCAGTGACCTCTCTATGCAGCAATGAAGTGAGCTCAGCTGCTGAGAGTGAGAAAGAAAGTGCACCCTGTACTGATACTGTGAGTGAGACCCCCCTCAGCGCTGTGAGTGAGACCCCGCTCACTGGTGCTAGTGAATGTCTGTCTGCAACAGATAATACAAATATTATAATGGACTCTGAACCCTCCATGTCAGTGAATGGAGATAATACTGTGCAGCAATCAGTGGTAATGGACTCTATGTCATGTATGTCAGCGGATGGAGACCACACTGCAGTGGTAATGGACTCTGAGCCCTCCATGTCAGTGAATAGAGATAATACTGTGCAGCAATCAGTGGTGATGGACTCTATGTCATGTATGTCAGTGGATGGAGACCACACTGCAGTGGTAATGGACTCTGAGCCCTCCATGTCAGTGAATAGAGACAATACTGTGCAACCATCAGTGGTAATGGACTCTATGTCAGCGGATGGAGACCACACTGCAGTAGTAATGGACTCTCAACCCTCCATGTCAGTGAATGGAGATAATACTGTGCAGCAATCAGTGGTGATGGACTCTATGTCATGTATGTCAGCGGATGGAGACCACACTGCAGTGGTAATGGACTCTCAACCCTCCATGTCAGTGAATAGAGACAATACTGTGCAACCATCAGTAGTAGATCTGGGTGTTGTTGCAGCACAGTCAGGTGTCAGTAATCATGGAGCTAGGGAGAGCTCCAGCACTAATCCTCCAGCAGCGGTGGAGATTTCCAGCACTGATCCACCTGCGGCTGGTGAAAGCTCCGGCACTGACGCATCTGCGGCTGGTGAAAGCTCCGGCACTGACGCATCTGCGGCTGGTGAAAGCTCCGGCACTGACCCATCTGCTGACCATCAGTTCAGGAGACTGTTCTCTAATGTCACCAGACCAGTGAACCCCCCGCCTCAGAGGAGAAACGCAGTCAGGATAAAATACACAGGACCAGAGGAGAACATCCCATCCAGAATTTACATTGGGAAAGTTCTCCTAAAAGACTTCATGAAGTTCAATGCGTCTGAGGTCTACGCTCTGATCCATATCCCATCCAGCAGGATCTATGACATCAGCTTTAAGCTCCAGTGTGATCTGGATTTGTTCTGGAACATCTATAATGACACCAGAGAAGATGAGATCTGGGATCACCTCCATTGTATCCAGCTGTCTAAGCCGCAGGAGATAACGGCCACTGTCCTGTTCCAGTCTGAGGTGGTGGCGGTGGCGGATCTGCAGCACTGGCTGAACCGGCAGTGCATAGTGAGAAGTCATCCTGACAAGATCTATGATGAGGAGCAGATATGGAATGGAGGATATACACTGAAAATCCAGCTGATACAAGAGAGCGGTGTGACCAGACATCTGCCGCACTCCTACCTGGGCTCAGAGAGGGGGATCTGCTACTACCCTGGTCAGCCACGTCTGTGCCATAGATGTGGGGGCCGGCATCTCGCCATAAACTGCTCTCGTATCACATGCTCATTATGTGGACAGTCAGGTCATACAAAGGACAACTGCACAGGACCCGTCATCTGTAATCTGTGCTCAGAACCAGGGCATACGTTCCGGGATTGCCGGCATGCAGAACACAATAAATATAATGGCCAGACCTCCTCAGAAGTTGTACAGGAAGATGTCACCAGAGGTTCTGATGTCCCAGAAGCTGGTATGGATGAGGACAGAAGTCACAGTATCAGTGAACCTGCTCCAGAGTCTGAGGTACTAACGGATGCTGCACTACTAGGACCACCAGCCACTGAAGAACCACCTAAAGGCCCACCAGCCACTAAAGAAAGACCTAAACCGCCATCAGCCAATATAATAAGACCTAAGCTTCGATCAGCCACTAAAGTAGGGCCTAAAATGCCAGTTGTTAAAGAGAGGCCTAAGGGGTCCAGAAAGCCTGCCACCAAACCAACCAAACATCAGCCCAGTACATCTGTGGAAGCAGTTAGTCCGCCTGCACTGTCCAGTGTGGATGAGGAAGGCTTTGTGACCGTAAAAAGAAAAAATGCATCTGTGGATCCCACCAGAAAAGTCACAACAGTACAGAAAACCTCTGAGCCTCCAGTGCTGGCGATAAGTCCTGGACGTTACAATGTGCTGGGAGAAGACCAAGATGAAGAGTCACAAATGGAGCAAAGTCCTTCATGCGTCCTCGAAAACGTCTCTGATGAGGGGGATCCTGACCCTCCCGTGTCCACAAAGAGATGGGGCACTACAGGTGACAGCAGTGGAAGGAGGAAGAAGACCAAAAAGTCTAAGTGATCAGGATGCGGCTGAGAATAAACTCCATTAATGTGAACAGTGTGAGGACTGTGAGCCGGCGGCAGACGATTTACCAGCGTTTGTCTGACGAGAGATCTGATGTCTTCTTCTTGCAGGAGACGTATTTGAAGAGCAATGCTCATGTGTATGCAGCCAAGAGAGACTGGAGACTTGGGCCGTCATACTGGTCCTTCGGTCTGGAGAGAAATGACGGTGTGGGGGTCCTCTTTAATACCATGAATGTCCAGGTGGACAGAGTCCTGGAGATCTGTCCGGGTCGCTGTCTGATGCTGGACTTTACATTGGACTCCATCCATTATAGAGCGATAAACATTTATGCTCCGCAGACCAGGAAAGAGCGGAGGGAACTATTTGACCACATGAAACCATATTGCTTTACATCTAAAGTATTTATATTGTGTGGGGACTTTAATAATGTGTCCTGTAATGTGGACAGATCCAGCAGTCATAAGCAACTAAGATATGATGAGACGTTCCTTAATAATATAGTCCAGCAGGCCCACCTAGTAGACCCCTATGGGTCTCATCATACCAGTAAGACGTACACTTACCATAAGGGTGGTAATGCCAGTAGGATAGACCGGGTGTATATAAAGAGGGAGGTGAGATGCTCTCAGTACAGGATCAGCCCCCTGGAGTATTCGGACCATTGTATGGTGAGTGTGACGCTGGATCTGGCCCAAGCTGTGGTCTGTGGAAAGGGGTACTGGAAGGTGAACAGCTCTGTGGTCCAAGATCCTCGGTTCAGAGAGGCCTTCACCACATTCTATAATAAACGTAGGACCACCCAGTGTATGTGTGATGACACAGCCGAGTGGTGGGAGATCATGAAGAGTGACATCAAGCAGTTTATTATACGAGCAGCCAGGAGACGTAGTAATATGGATTATATGAGATACACAGCCCTGAGACTGCACCTCAGCCGGCTATACAGCAGGATGAATGGTGGTGAGGAGGTGGACGGACGGAGCGTCAGCCATATAAAGCAGCGGATGAGGGAGCTGCAGTACGATCGCCTCAAGTCTCTCAAGGCGGAGGGACAGTTTGATAGTTGGGGCATCCATAACCCAGATCCCTTTATTGCCTGTAAGAACAGGGTTAGTAAGAAGCTGATCACTGGCTTGTTAGATGAGAATGGGGTGGAGCAGTCTGAGCCAGAGAAAGTCCACAGGATCATTGGGGATTATTATAGAGATCTGTATAAAGGGG
The DNA here is from genome assembly GCF_046119375.1 of Phyllobates terribilis. Lineage (NCBI taxonomy): Eukaryota > Metazoa > Chordata > Amphibia > Anura > Dendrobatidae > Phyllobates > Phyllobates terribilis. The sequence continues at coordinate 33,446 of NW_027363253.1, forward strand.
CTCATATTAATAAGGATGACATTAAAGCTTATCTGAAGGGGGTGTCCCTACCAACGTTAGACCTGGTGCAGGCAGATAGTATGGCCGATCCCATAACTGAGGATGAGGTGAAGAGGAGCATTGACTCCTTAAAGGCCAACAAGAGCCCAGGACTAGACGGCCTGACCAGCGGGTTTTACAAAGAGTTCAGGGACTTGTTGGCTCCGGACCTGGTGCAGGTCTATAATGATTGCCTCTCTGCAGGGAAGCTTCTACAGTCCCAGTATAGATCTGTTCTGGTTCTCTTAGCAAAGAAGGGAAATCTAAAAGATGTAAGGAACTGGCGTCCACTGTCTTTGCTAAACACTGACTATAAAATCCTGGCCAAGATCTTGTATTATCGGCTGAGTGAGGTGGCGGGTGAGCTGATCATCGCCAACCAGACGTGTGGTGTGAAGGGTCGGACGATAGAGGACTCATTGCTGCTGGTGAGAGAAGCTGTGACGTACATTAACCCCTTAATAACATCTGACGTACTAATACGCGTCTGTGCCCTGGGACTTAAGAGCCAGACCCGTATTAGTACGTCATCGCGATCGCCGCCGGGTGTCAGCTGATTGTCACAGCTGACACCCGGTACTATGTGCAGGGAGCGGTCCTGCACCGCCTCCAGCACATTAACCCCTGCGATGCTGCGATCGAAGTCGATCGCGGCATTGCGGGGGCAAGGGGAGGTGATCGCCGATACTCACCTTCTCTTCCGGCTTCCAGCGCAGTCTGCAAAGGCTTCCCGGGTGTTGCCATGACGACCCGATGTCGTCATGACAACATCCGGGTCACCAGACAGCAGGAAGATTGTTTGGACATGCGCAGTGCATCTCCAAACAATCTTCACACTGTGCACCGCTGATAGCCTGCATGGCATAGGGATGGTGCTGCATTCCTGTGCCATGCAGGCGATCAGAGAAAAAAAAGTGAAAGTCCCAGAATGGGACAAAGTAATAAAGTGTATAAACTGTCTGAAAGTGGAAAAAAAAAAAAAAAAAAATTGCAAAAATATAAAAAAAAAATAAAAAAAATAATCCACCAAAAATAAAAATATAATGTACCCATCAATAAATATTATTATAAAAAAAAAACAATAACAGTACACTTATTTGGTATCGCCGCGTCCGGAACAACCTGACCTATAAAACTGTCCCACTAGTTAACCCCTTCAGTGAACACGGTAGAAAACAAAAAAAAACGAAGCAAAAAAACAATGCTTTATCACCATACCGCCAAACAAAAAGTGGAATAACACGCGATCAAAAAGACACATATAAATAAAAATGGTACCGCTGAAAACGTCATCTCGTCCCGCAAAAAACAAGCCGCCATACAGCTCCATCAGCCGAAAAATAAAAAAGTTATAGCTCTCAGAATAAAGCGATGCTAAAAAATATTTTTTTCTATAAAATAGCTTTTATTGTGTATAAGCGCCAAAACATAGAAAAATGATACAAATGTGGTACCGCTGTAAACGTACTGACCCGAAGAATAAAGCTACCTTATCAATTTTACCACACGCGGAACAGAATAAAAAAAAACAAAAAAAAAAAACAATTCCTGAATTGTTGGTTTTTGTTTATTCTGCCTCCCAAAAATCGGAATAGAAAGCGATCAAAAAATGTCACGTGCCTGAAAATGGCACCAATAACAACGTCAAGTCATCCCAAAAAAACCAGCCGTCACATGACTGTCTGCCAAAATCTGGAAAACTTATAGCTCTCAAAATATGGCGATGCAAAAACTAGATTTTACAAAAAATGCGTCTTTTAGTGTGTGACAGCTGTCAGTCATAAAAACCCCATTTGATTCTGGCATTGCTGTAATCACACCGACCTGAAGAATAAAGTCGTCTAATCACTTATACCGGACAAGGAACGGCGTCAAAAATAAACTCTTGGGCTGGGTTTGGGGCTAGGGTTGTGCTGGGGCTAGGGTTGTGCTATGGTTAGGGTTGTGCTAGGGTTAGGGCTGGGGTTGGGATTTTTTTCAAAAGTAAGAAAAAAAGATGACGATATGGCGACTAGTGTTGAGCGCAAGTGCTCGCTACTTGAGTTTGCATCGGGTGCTCTGGTATGCATTGAGTATCATGGGTATTTGAGTGACATGCTCGAGTCTCTGCCCCATATGCTTCGCGGCCAAAAAAACTTTACGGGGATTGCCTGCCATGCACGAGCGATCCCCGCATGTTTTTTTTTGGGTGTCTAATAACCGTGAAACATGCGGAGCAGGGACTCGAGCATGTCACTCGAGCACACGCTGTACATGGTGCATACCTGAGTACCCGATGCAAACTCAAGTAGCGAGCACTTGCGCTCAAGAATAATGACAACTTATTCAATATGATGACCTAATGTAAACAAATTCTGTGCCGTACCTCTGGGTTCAAAATGTTCACTATACACCTTAATAAAATCCTTGAGGGGTATAGTTTCCAAAATGGGGACACTTGTGGGGGAGCTCCACTGTTTAGGCACATCACGGGCTCTCCAAACGCGACATGGTGTCCGCTAACGAATTGAATGGAAAATCGGCTCAAATTGTTAGCGGACGCCATGTTGCGTTTGGAGAGCCCCTGTGTGCCCAAACATTGGAGCTCCCCCACAAGTGACCCCATTTTGGAAACTAGACCCCCAAGGCACCTATCTAGATGCATAGTAAGCACTTGGAACCCCCAGGTGCTTCACAAATTGATTCGTAAAAATGAAAAAGTGAAAAAAAAAACAGATGGTAATCTCGCCTGAAGAAGGAGCCTCTGTGCTCTGAAAGCTTGCATATATATATATTTTCTGGTTAGCCAATAAAGGTATCACCCCAAGAATACTTTTGTCATTTTTGGCATACAAGTATTTACATCGATTTTTCTGGCTAGCACGGTGCCACAATATAACTTTGTATTGTACATCATGATAATGGAAGATACCCCAATGTATCGATCACAGATGGATCTGAAAAACCTCCTGAAGAAACTGGCACAAATGAACAGCGACATTTTCTTTCTATCCAGATGCAAAAAAGAAAACTTAATCCCCAAAGGCCTCATAATAAGGAATCCGACTCAGTTTACCTACAATACTCATTTTTCACAGAAACTTTGCTACAGATCATCTGAGAGACTGCGGAATCACCGCATTGGATTTTTCTACAACAAGAAGAAGAAGAGGACCATCCATAAAGAGATAACTTCTCTACAGGGCCGAATACAAGGACCAGATTCATGTCTAATCAAGGAGACATTACAGGATTTTTACAAAAAATTGCAACATCACCTTATTATCAATAAGAAAAAGAAACTTGACAGACTGAGGAAGAAAGCAGGTCTCAATGTAGTTGAAGGTAAGCCCAATTTACAAAATCATTTTAATACATCGTCCTCTGTTGTGAACCTCTCACAGTATGAGCCAAACGCAGGAGAAATGAATGTTTTATCAAAGGGACTAACATTCTGTCCTACAAAACAACTTGATACGGCTCAATTTTGTAGTGATATTGAGGAATTCTTCCGCAGATTACGGCTTAAAGAATTCTTTCACAACCATGCAGATATCACACCACAAGATAATCTGAACAACACATCAAAAAAGAAAAAGAGGACAAACTGGACCCCCCAACCTGGGCACAACCAAACTCTAGATCACTACGTAGACTGTTTCCGTAAAAAAGTTAAATCTGACATTTTGGACAGATGCCACAAAGTGCCGCACAATATCAGTATGGAGGAAAGAAAAGCCATACAGTCTTTAAAAGCAAATAACAATATCATCATCAAACCAGCAGACAAAGGAGGAGCTGTAGTCATTATGAACATGTCAGATTACATCCAAGAAGCACACAGACAACTCTTGGATATAAAATACTACACTCCACTTCAGGAAGATCCCACCAAAAAATACACAGAGGAACTAACACATATCATCAATGGGTTTGATTCTACTTCATCCTCACTACTGGAACTAATACCAGACAATCCCCAAACAGGTACCTTCTACATGTTTCCTAAAATACATAAAGGAGGTAATCCTGACAGGCCAATCATTTCTGGCATTGGGACATTAACGGAAAATATCTCAGGCTGGGTGGAGAACATTCTGAAACCCCTGGTGAGACGCACACCCAGCTATATCCAGGACACCACGGATAGCCTCTGCAAACTGTCAGCTCTCGGCCCACTTCCGGAGGACACAATACTAGCCACCATGGATGTAGAGTCTCTCTACTCCAACATTCCTCATGAGGATGGGATTGTAGCAAGCAAACATTTCCTACAAAAAAACAATCTGGCTACAGAACCAACTCTGCAATTCATCAGGTTTGTGCTCCATCACAATTATTTCTCCTTTGGGAACAATTTATACCAACAATGTATGGGTAGCGACATGGGAAGCAAAATGTCCCCACAATATGCTAACCTATTTATGGCTAAACTACAGGAGGAGTTTTTGTCATCTTGCTCTATTAAACCTCTAGCATACTTCCGCTACATTGATGATCTGCTAATAATCTGGACAGGCTCAAAAGATGATCTGCTGACCTTCCACGATAACTTCAACAGGTTCCACCCAACCATCAAGCTCACCCTCAACTTCTCAAAATCCCAAATACATTTTCTGGACATGACCATATACATCAAAGACAACACCATACAGACATCAATTTACCATAAGCCCACAGGACTAGAGATGAGCGTTGTTCTACTCGAACTGTTCGCCAATCTCAAATTCGAGCTGTTTTGGGCGGTGTTCGAGCCGTTCGGCGAACACGAACAATTTGAGAAAAATTCGGCTGTTCGAGGTTATGTTTGATAACTGTTCGTGCACCAAAATCATAACTGGATTTTTTCTCAGTAATGATGAAAATTAATGTTAATACGCAGTTTGAGTGTACAGCAGGGCGGGGGGAGGGGCAGGGGATGGATCTCTGCAGGAACAATGAAGATTTCCATTTTTTTTTTCTCTTTCCCGCATTTACAGTGGGGAGGTGCAATCTGTCAGCCTATCAGCAGCGCACACACGGAGCGAAGTGCTTTTTTTCACACAAGCAAGGGCATGTGTCATTGGCAGTGTATGTCACATGTCCTTGCCCTATAAGACCAAGCCATTTTCCCCGTCGCCACCATTTTCTCACTGCTGCAGCTGCGTGTTAGACGGCACCGCTGTTGCTGTGTGTGCTATACCTTGTTAATTTCAAGCCAATTTTCGCACAAATCTACAGATAGCTTGGGAGTAGGGAATAGTTGTGATTGCAGTCCTTTTAAGGACTAGGTTACAGCATTTCCTACGACTTTTATCAGGCAGGTCTGTGCTCTTAAATAGATAGATTGTGGGAGTAAAGACTAATTGTAATTGCAGTCCTTTTCAGGACTAGGTTACATCAGTTCCTATCAGTTTTTGCCAGGCAGGTCTGTGCCAGTGCTGTGCAAGTTTTTTTCACAGCATTTGGCTGAATCTAGCAAAGCTAATCCTTTTTGGCCTATTGCAGAGTGTGTTAGTCAGTGGAGTAGCCTATCTGTGTTGCAAGATATACCACCTGTGTATAGAATACCATTTTTTTTACTGCACCTAGTGAAGTAAAATCTTTTCGCCATAGCATCATTCTATTAGTCCATCTATACTGACCTCCATCAGGTTGCAAATTAAATATAATTTTTTTCTGCATCTAGCTCTGAAAAAATATTGGGCTTCTAGCTGTGTGTGGGACTTGTTGTATTAGTCCATCTATACTGACCTCCATCAGGTTGCAAACTAAATATATTTTTTTCTGCATCTACCTCTGAAAAAATATTGGGCTTCTAGCTGTGTGTGGGACTTGTTCTATTAATCCATCTATACAGACCTCCATCAGGTTGCAAACTGAATATATTTTTTTCTGCATCTACCTCTGAAAAAATATTGGGCTTCTAGCTGTGTGTGGGACTTGTTCTATTAATCCATCTATACTGACCTCCATCAGGTTGCAAATTGAATATAATTTTTATCTGCATCTACAGTACCTCTGAAAAAATATTTGGGCTTCTAGCTGTGTGTGGGACTTGTTCTATTAGTCCATCTATACTGACCTCCATCAGGTTGCAAATTGAATATAATTTTTATCTGCATCTAGCTCTGAAAAAATATTTGGCCTTCTAGCAGTGTGTGGGACTTTCTCTATTAGTCCATCTATACTGACCTCCATCAGGTTGCAAATTGAATATAATTTTTATCTGCATCTAGCTCTGAAAAAATATTTGGCCTTCTAGCAGTGTGTGGGACTTTCTCTATTAGTCCATCTATACTGACCTCCATCAGGTTGCAAACTGAATATATTTTTTTCTGCATCTACCTCTGAAAAAATATTGGGCTTCTAGCTGTGTGTGGGACTTGTTCTATTACTTCATCTATACAGACCTCCATCAGGTTGCAAACTGAATATATTTTTTTCTGCATCTACCTCTGAAAAAATATGTGGCCTTCTAGCAGTGTGTGGGACTTTCTCTATTAGTCCATCTATACTGACCTCCATCAGGTTGCAAACTGAATATAATTTTTTTCTGCATCTAGCTCTGAAAAAATATTTGGCCTTCTAGCAGTGTGTGGGACTTTCTCTATTAGTCCATCTATACTGACCTCCATCAGGTTGCAAATTAAAAATAGTTTTTATCTGCATCTACAGTACCTCTGAAAAAATATTTGGGCTTCTAGCTGTGTGTGGGACTTGTTCTATTAGTCCATCTATACTGACCTCCATCAGGTTGCAAATTGAATATAATTTTTATCTGCATCTAGCTCTGAAAAAATATTTGGCCTTCTAGCAGTGTGTGGGACTTTCTCTATTAGTCCATCTATACTGACCTCCATCAGGTTGCAAATTGAATATAATTTTTATCTGCATCTAGCTCTGAAAAAATATTTGGCCTTCTAGCAGTGTGTGGGACTTTCTCTATTAGTCCATCTATACTGACCTCCATCAGGTTGCAAACTGAATATATTTTTTTCTGCATCTACCTCTGAAAAAATATTGGGCTTCTAGCTGTGTGTGGGACTTGTTCTATTACTCCATCTATACAGACCTCCATCAGGTTGCAAACTGAATATATTTTTTTCTGCATCTACCTCTGAAAAAATATGTGGCCTTCTAGCAGTGTGTGGGACTTTCTCTATTAGTCCATCTATACTGACCTCCATCAGGTTGCAAACTGAATATAATTTTTTTCTGCATCTAGCTCTGAAAAAATATTTGGCCTTCTAGCAGTGTGTGGGACTTTCTCTATTAGTCCATCTATACTGACCTCCATCAGGTTGCAAATTAAAAATAGTTTTTATCTGCATCTACAGTACCTCTGAAAAAATATTTGGGCTTCTAGCTGTGTGTGGGACTTGTTCTATTAGTCCATCTATACTGACCTCCATCAGGTTGCAAATTGAATATAATTTTTATCTGCATCTAGCTCTGAAAAAATATTTGGCCTTCTAGCAGTGTGTGGGACTTTCTCTATTAGTCCATCTATACTGACCTCCATCAGGTTGCAAATTAAAAATAATTTTTATCTGCATCTACCTCTGAAAAAATATTTGGGCTTCTAGCTGTGTGTGGGACTTGTTCTATTACTCCATCTATACTGACCTCCATCAGGTTGCAAACTGAATATATTTTTTTCTGCATCTACCTCTGAAAAAATATGTGGCCTTCTAGCAGTGTGTGGGACTTTCTCTATTAGTCCATCTATACTGACCTCCATCAGGTTGCAAACTGAATATAATTTTTTTCTGCATCTAGCTCTGAAAAAATATTTGGCCTTCTAGCAGTGTGTGGGACTTTCTCTATTAGTCCATCTATACTGACCTCCATCAGGTTGCAAATTAAAAATAATTTTTATCTGCATCTACAGTACCTCTGAAAAAATATTTGGGCTTCTAGCTGTGTGTGGGACTTGTTCTATTAGTCCATCTATACTGACCTCCATCAGGTTGCAAATTGAATATAATTTTTATCTGCATCTAGCTCTGAAAAAATATTTGGCCTTCTAGCAGTGTGTGGGACTTTCTCTATTAGTCCATCTATACAGACCTCCATCAGGTTGCAAACTGAATATAATTTTTATCTGCATCTAGCTCTGAAAAAATATTTGGCCTTCTAGCAGTGTGTGGGACTTGTTCTATTAGTCCACCTATACTGACCTCCATCAGGTTGCAAATTCAAATTAATTTTTTGTCTGCATCTAGCTCTGAAAAAATATTTGGCCTTCTAGCAGTGTGTGGGACTTTCTCTATTAGTCCATCTATACTGACCTCCATCAGGTTGCAAACTGAATATTTTTTTTTCTGCATCTACCTCTGAAAAAATATTGGGCTTGTAGCTGTGTGTGGGACTTGTTCTATTAATCCATCTATACAGACCTCCATCAGGTTGCAAACTGAATAAAAAAAATTTCTGCATCTACCTCTGAAAAAATATTTGGGCTTCTAGCTGTGTGTGGGACTTGTTCTATTAGTCCATCTATACTGACCTCCATCAGGTTGCAAATTGAATATAATTTTTTTCTGCATCTAACCCAGCCAATAGTTTTGGCCTAATACCACAGTTTGGCCACTCAGCTCTGCTCGGTTCCCATCCATTGTTTTTTTGTGCAAACAACTCCAGAGTTGTGAATTAGTTAACCACCAAAATGAGTGGAAAAAGGCCTGCTGCTGGTGGAAAGGGGAATAGGCGTGTTGGGAAGGGGAAAAAAGGTTGTGTCCGTGGGGTAGGTGTTAAAGCAACAGTAACATCTGCAGAAGAAAGACCATCTTCCAGCCAAACTAAAATGTCTACTTTTAGCGGACAATGTGATAAGATCCCTTTCTTACGGCCACGCCAATCGCTACAAATTCCAGATGAGGCACAAAAACAGCAGGTGCTTCAACGGATATCAAGTGCTCCTTTAAGTGGGCTCTCCTCCACATCAACTTCAACATCACAAATACTCCAGTCCTCAAAGGTGTCACCCCAATCGCACTTGCTTCCTCACAGCTCCCAAATCTCCAGCTGCCCGTCTGAGTATGAGGTAGAACAGATGGTTGAGTCTGCAGAGCTGTTTACTCATACTATAGCCTGGGAATCAGAGGTCGACTCCAGCGCTTCTGTGAATCCAGACGAGGAAATAATCTGCACTGATGCCCAGAATCTTTATGAGTCGGATCCAGGACCAGACGCAGAAGGTTCTGACCATAATGTAGACCCTCATTCCCAAACTGTAACTCCTGTTGGTGGAGACAATGAGGAAGACGATGATAAGACTCAAATACCTGATTGGAGCGACAACTTTAGTTTTTTGTCAGGGCAGGAACAGGTTGGCTCTGAGGACGACGGGTGTGATAACGCACAGGGTGATGATGATGAGGTTGGAGATCCCACTTACTGTCAACCCACAGTCAGCCAAGAGATGAGGTCAGCAGAGGAGGTGGAGGAAGATGCTAGTGACGACGAGGTCAGGTTGCGCCTTCCTGGACAGAGACGTAGTACTAGAAGCACGTCAACAACTGCATCCTCAAACACAACTCTGCCTCTCACCACAAGTCGTGGTGGCTCTTCAGGTCGCATGGGTGCTAAGCCTTGCATAGCCTGGGCATTTTTTCAGATCGATAAAGATGACCCAACTCGTGTTATCTGTAACATTTGTCAGCAAAAGCTAAGTAGAGGCCAAAAAATACATAGTTTGAGTACTTCATGCATGAACCGGCACATGGACATGAAGCATAAGTTGCAGTGGGAAGCTCAGTGTGCTACAATGCGGCCTAGCCGGCCGGGCCAACCACCGTCTGCCATATCTTGTGCATCCGCAGCCTCTTCATCCTCTGTGACTGGGGGGACAGCAGTCACACCTGTTTTGGGGCGCAGACCTGCCACCTCTTTACCCGCAACAGCCAGCGTGATTGGCAGGTCATCATTTTCTTTGGAGGTGGTAACACCAGCTGGTGTTGAGCGCTGTCCGACATCGATAGCACCACCTTTGGATCAAGGCAACCTAACATGTCCGTCTGCATCTTCCTCACAGACCGGCAGTTTGCCGGGGACACCCTTATCAACCCCGTCTAAGCACAATAGCCAGCCCTCGGTCCCTCAGATGTGGACAAGTAAAAGACCATTTCCTCGTAGCCATGAGAAAGCTAAGAGGTTGAATTTCACCATCTGCAAGCTCTTGGCTACAGAAATGCTGCCTTTCCGCCTGGTGGACACAGAGGATTTTCGAGACCTTATGTCCGTCGCAGTGCCCCAGTACCAGATGCCCAGTCGGCACTACTTCTCAAAGAAAGGTGTGCCTGCGCTCCACCAGCATGTCGCACACAACATCACCGCTTCTTTGAGAAACTCTGTGTGTGACAGGGTGCATTTCACCACAGACACTTGGACGAGTAGGCATGGACAGGGGCGTTACATGTCGCTGACTGGGCACTGGGTAACTATGGTGACAGCAGGACAAGGGGCTGCTGTCCAAGTCTTGCCGTCCCCACGAGTTGTGCGTCAATCCTCTTTATGTCAAAGTTCCTCCACTGCTTCTGCCTCCTCAACCTCCTCTCGGTCTTCCACCTGCACCCAAAGCCTGTCTGGTCATGCCACAAGCTTTCTAACTGCGCAGAAGGGATCCTGCACACCTCCTTACTATGCTGGCAGTAGGGCTCAACGTCATCAGGCGGTTTTTACATTGAAATGTCTGGGAAATGTGAGTCACACAGCTGAGGAGTTGTGGTCAGCTCTGGAGAACCAATTTCATGAATGGTTGTCTCCACTGGACCTGAAACCAGGGAAGGCCGTGTGCAACAATGCTGCAAACCTGGGTGCGGCCCTTCGCCGGGGCAATGTCACACACGTGCCTTGTATGGCTCACGTGTTAAACCTGGTTGTCCAGCAATTTTTAGCCCACTATCCCAGACTAGATGGCCTTCTGCAGAGGGCACGGTCGCTGTGTGCTCACTTCCGCCGTTCGCATCCCGCAGCTCAGCGACTTACATCTCTACAGAAGTCGTTGGGCCTGCCACTTCACCGGCTAAAATGCGATGTGCCTACCCGGTGGAATTCAACTCTGCACATGTTGCAGCGACTGTGACAGCACCGACAAGCCCTGGTGCAATACGTTCTGACGTATAGCCTGGGCCAACGAGATCCAGAGGTGGGGCAAATCATGCTGGAGGAGTGGTCTCAGATCAGGGACCTATGCACCCTTCTGCACAGTTTTGAAATGGCGACGAAGATGTTTAGTGCTGACGATGCCATTATCAGCATGACTATTCCGGTGATTTACATGCTGGAGCACATGTTAAACAGAATTCGGAGTCAGGTGGTGGCACAAGAGGAGGTGGAGGAAGTAGAGGAGGAGGAGTTGTATGCGGAAGGGCTAACATCTGCAAGGTCCAGACGGTCGGCAGCACCAAGGCGGCAGGCATGTGAGGGTGGGGGAGATGGTTTTACCAGGGCGCATGGTAGCAGCCAAACTAGTGAGGAAGGTGCAGGAGCCCAGGAAGAAGTGGAGGACGAACTGATGGAAGACTCATCAGATGAGGGAGACCTTGATCACATTTCTGTTGTGCGAGGTTGGGGGGAGAGGACAGAGGAAGGAAGCATGATTGTTACCTCGCCACCAACACAACAGGGACTTGGTGCTCCTGGATGCGCAACACACATGAGTGCCTTCTTGCTGCACTACCTGCAACATGACCCTCGAATTGTGAGAATTAGAAATAATCCTGACTACTGGGTTGCCACACTGTTAGATCCCCGGTACAAAAGTAAATTTGCAGAAATTATTCCTGCCATAGAAAGAGATGCACGCATGCAGGAGTATCAGCAGAGACTGTTGCAGAATCTTACATGTGCTTTTCCACAAAATACCAGTGGTGCACGTAGTGAATCTCACAGTTCCAACTTGCCAACCGTGGGACCGTCAAGTGTTCAGCACTCAAACCGTAACAGAACCACAGTATCTGCTGGTAACATCAATTTTGCGGAATCATTTCACCACTTTTTTAGCCCATCCTTTGCAAGGCCACAGGAGACAAGAAGTCTGACACATAGTCAACGCCTAGAGACGATGGTACAGGAGTATCTCCAAGTAAACATTGAAGCCACGACTGTGTCACTGGACCCTTGCTCTTTTTGGGCTTCCAATCTGGATAAATGGCTGGAGCTAGCCACTTACGCCTTGGAGATCTTGTCATGCCCCGCAGCCAGCGTTCTGTCTGAACGTGTGTTCAGCGCTGCTGGTGGTGTGCTGACAGATAAGCGCACGCGGCTCTCCACTGATAATGTAGACAGACTCACGTTCATAAAGATGAACAAATCATGGATCCGAAACGACTTTTCTACCCCTGTGTCATCCTGGGGAGAGTAAAAGCTTGATGATTGGTTAAAATCACCCTACCAACCGTTTTAAGCTTTCAAATTACTAAGCATGTTTATCTGTATCTTGGCTGGAAAATAATTTGGGCTTTGTAGCAGTGTGCAGCACTGATTCTATTAGGCCATCTATAATAAGCTCCACCAGATTTAAAATTACTAATCATGTTTATCTGTATCTTGGCTGGAAAATAATTTGGGCTTTGTAGCAGTGTGCAGCACTGATCCTATTAGGCCATCTATACTAAAGCTTCACCAGATTTAAAATTAACAATAATTTTTAGCTGCATCTAGCCCGGAAAATAATTTTGGGGCTCCGAGATGCGCAAGACACATAAGTGCCTTCTTGCTGCACTACCTGCAGCATGACCCTCATATTGTCAGAATTCGAAGTAATCATGACTACTGGGTTGCCACACTCTTAGATCCCCCAAACTTTTCGATCAACCTTTTCATTTTAATAAAGACCAAAAAAATGGTCATTTTTGAAATTATAAGCATTAGCAGGTTGTTAGAAACTGAAATCAAACAGTTTTCAACTCAAAACTTTATTCTAGGTGATGTTACATTTTCACATAGGACCCCTTGTTCGAAAGGAGCTTCTGAACTCTCTCGTCCATTGAATTTGTCAGGTTTTGGATGGTTTCTGCTTCAATTGTTTTGCATGAGGACAGAATACCCTCCCAGAGCTGTTGCTTAGATGTGAACTGCCTCCCGCCATCATAGACACTCCTTTTAATGATGCTCCAAAGGTTCTGAATGGGGTAGAGGTCAGGGGAGCATGGGGTCACACCATAAGTTTGTCCCCTTTTATGCCCATATCAGCCAGAGATGCAGATGTTTTATGTGCAGCATGAGATGGTGCATTATCATGCAAAAAAATGATCTTGCTGTGAAATACACGGTTCTTCTTCTTGAACCATGGCAGGAAGTGCTGTTTGAGAAAATCCACATACATTATGGAGTTCATCTTTAGCGCCTTCAGGGATCCTAAAGGGGCCGACAATCTCTCTCCCCATGATTCCAGCCCAAAACATTACTCCACCTCCTCCTTGTTGGCGCTGTAGCCGTGTTTACGTGGGGTGTCCATCAACCAGCCATCCTCCACTCCATCCATCTGGACCATCGAGCGCTGCACGGCACTCATCCGTGAACAAAACAGTTTTGAAATCAGTCTTCATGTAATGTTTGGCCCACTGGAGCCGTTTCTGCTTGTGTGAAGTGGATAGAGGAGGTCGACAGGATGGCGTATGCACAGCTGCAAACCTCTGAAGGACCCTGCATCTTGTTGTTCGGGGGACGTTGGAGGCACCAGCAGCTTCAAAAACTTGTCTGCTGCTATGACAAGGCTTTTTTGCCGCTGCTCTTTCAACCTGACGTAATTGCCTGTAGGAAAGAGACCTCAATTTGCCCTTATCAGCACGCACACGTGTGTACTGTGAATCAGCTACATACTTCTTGATTGCCAAGACACTTCATCCTGATCATCGCACAATGTTGATTGTAGTCATGCCTTGACCTAAACACTCCACAATTTGTTGCTTCTCAGCAGCCGACACATCCTTTTTCTTTCCCATTTTGGCAGAAAATGTAGGCTGCTTAATAATGTGAGACAGCCTTCTTAAGTAGTCTTGCCTTTCATTGGACACACCTGCCAAACTAATTAGCACAGGTGTCTGCAATTGCTTACAGTGATATAAAGAGCCCTGACACACATCACCATCAATGAGTTTAACTGACAAACAAACAAATTCTTCCCTTATCACTCCTAAACACTTTTTGCATAATAATTTGGAACACAGTGTACATGTGCTTTTCCACAAAACACCAGTGGTTCACGTAGTGAATCTTACAGTTCTAACTTGCCAACCGTGGTCTGTATGGAGTTGTTCAATAAAGGGCCCAAAATTAAGATAACATAGATGGGAGAGGTCTCTATGAATAGGAATTCCTAAGTATTTGATACCCTGTGAGGGCCAGGCAAAGGGAAAGTTGAACTGGATGGAATCCTATATGGATTTGGGGAGGGAGACATCGAGGGCCTCAGACTTCGCTGCATTGATTTTAAAATTTGACCATGTAACAAAGTGATCTATTTCAGCCATAACAGCATGGATGGATATATGTGATTGAGTGATATATACTAGGACATCATCAGCAAATAGAGAGCACTTGTACTCGGTGCCTTCCACCTAATATTGGGGTTATGACGAATTGATGAGAGCAGGTGCTCCGTCACTAGGATGTATAAGAGAGGGGACAGAGGACATCCCTGCCTTGTCCCATTGGTGATTGTGAAAGGTGATGAAAATGTTCTGACGCGCCCCCTGGGCCTTGGGACACCCGGAGCCGGACCCTTTTTGGTGGATGCTGGTGGTTGTAGTCTCCGTGGCGGCGACCCGGTTCCGTGGCTCAGGGCGGTCAAACCAGTGGCGGAACTATTTATGTGGTTTTGATGTTTAAATATCCGACTACGCCACCCGTGGATTGCGGTCAGAGTGAACCGCCGCTCCAGGGCAGACCGCTGAGGCTGGTGTTGTGGGTGCAGCAGAGCGTAGCATAACTCCCCACGGGAGGAGTATAGCCTCAGGGCAGTGTATGCGGAGGATGGGGGTGATGGTGCAGGGCAGCAGCAGTAACGACACGGAGTCAGTGATGCAGTCCAGGGCCTTTACTCACAGTTCTTATTATCCAGACCACGTCTGCAGGTAACGGCTGCCCACGTCGTACTGTGCTCACCAGGTGAGGGGCTCAGACAACTCCCAGATAACTTTGGAGCGCTTCACAGGACCCCCTTTGTGTGTCCTTTGTCTGGCCTTTCTTACCAACCCTTCTGTCCGGCTGCCTCGGGCCTCCTCTTGGTAAACTTGGCGCCAGTTTCCCTGACCCTATGTGGTGCCTTCCTAGCGGGTGTAGCGAGGGGCTGCGCCACATAAAATGTCACAGCCTCCTGTTTCTAGCTGAGGGTCGTTTCCTGCCTCCACTAGTTTCGGGGACCGGTCTCCCCCTTTGGCCTGACCCCTCCACGCAGGTGGATTCGGGCGTGCGGTGGCGACTGACTCGCCCGTCCGCACCCCTGGGATCCCTTCGTTCCTCGTTCCTGGAGCCTTCTCCGCTCCTCTTCCTTCCTTCTCCCTCTTCCAGGCCTGGGCCTCTGTTACTAGGCCCGCCTCCGGAGCAGAGCTCATGCAGAGCCCCTGCTCCCTGCCACTTCTGCTCAGACTTCTCTGCACTGAACTAAGATGGTGCCCACCTTTTATACTCCTTTCTCAATGCACCCAGGAACTGCTTCCTCCCTGCTCCTGCACTACAGGGTTCCCCTTCCTCAGTGTTCCCTCCCCCCACTCCAGCCAGGGACAGGGACTGTCGTGCCCATCTCAGGGGCATATTGGTCGCCCTGCCCCACGGCAATGTGGTGTAATGCATGCAGGTGTCAGGTCCTGATCCACACTACATCCTTACCTGAGAGTGAGATATCACACCTCTGGGTGAGGTGCAATACCTCTGTAGCAACCGAGCCCTCATGGTGCTACAGTTCCATTTATCTTCAGCCTAGGTGACGTATTGCGATACAGGGCCGTGATTTTGGCTATAAAAGGGTCCCCTAGACCCCTACCCCAAGCTTTTTAAGAGAATCATATATGGCGTGCCAGGAGACTCTATGGAATGCTTTCTCAGCATCCAACGAGAGTATCTAATTACAAATTTTTAATTGCATCTAGCCCAGGAAATACTTTGTGCCTAGTAGCAGTGTCTGCTAGTCAGCGGATTATCCTGGCTGTTAAGCAAGCTACACCACCTGTAGTTTGGACACTTATTTTTTTCAAAGGAAATGCTTCGGGACCACGGGATACTCAGTGAACAGCATCAGGAGGCACCCCAAGGCATAGGGGCTGGGACTGGCAGTAGGATACCTTGCGGTGGACCGCCGAGCTCGATCCTTATAAAAGCTTTTTAACTGCAGCAGCTTTAGTGGACGCTACTGGAGCTGGAATTACGCGGCTGCTGGCATGAGACTTGCCCTCCAATAGATCCTTGTAAATGGATTTAAAGTGTATTCATTCAAATTAGAGAGACAATTTAAATTAAAAAGCTTAGAGCTGCCTCCACCACAGGGGGGCTCGCTCGACCCACCAGCGGACAGGCACCAGTATTGGGAGAGGGGGGCTGGCCGTCAGGGTTCACCGCGGCTCTGGCACAAACCCGGCGACGCGGAGGTGGCATGGGCAGGAGCGGACTGAACGTGTCGGCTTCTCACTTTTTGGATTTTAGAAGGGCATGACATGCCTATATCTGTGTCTCCCCCTCCTTTTACTCCTCCACCTCTTTTCTTTTCGCATGACTATATGTACTTGTCACTTTTCCATGTGTTAGTTGTGTCTTCTGAGCAGTTTGTCAGCTTTTGGACACCTTTGAAGGTGTTTTCTATGTGTTTCTATGTGTTTTTGTTTGCCTGCCATTGGTTTTAACGGTGTTCGAAGGTGTTCGACGAACAGTTCGGCGAACACACGGGTGTTCGACGAACCGAACCGAACTCGAACACTACGGGGATGGCTCAACACTACACAGGACGTCCAGCATATCTTAGATGGAACAGCTTTCATCCAAGACACACAAAAAAATCCATCATCTACAGTCAAGCTCTGAGGTACATTCGAATCTGTTCAGACAGCAAGGACAGAAAACTGCAGCTACTATCCCTGAGGAATACATTCCTACAACAAGGATCCCATCCACTGGTAATAGATGAACAAATTCACAGAGCTACAAGGATACCAAGAAGTAGCCTCCTGGATTACAGACAAAGGGAGGACAACAACAGGCTTCTCTTGTGGTCACATACAACTCCCACATGAACATCCTAAGGAAAATTGGTGCTGATCTCCAACCCATATTCCACAGAGACCACAAACTGAAAGAAATATTCCCAGAACTACCACTTCTCTCCTACAAACAGCCCCCTAACTTAAGGAATCTCCTTGTCAGAAGTGTCCTCTGATCACCATCAGTGACGGGCATATTCCCATGTAAAAACAAAAAATGCAAAACTTGTACCCACATATCACCATCAAATACAGTCTGTATACCTAACACAAATCAGGACTACAAAATCATGGATGTCTTTTCATGTACATCCTCCAGTGTGGTGACATGATACAATGTACAAGGTGTCCGGAAGGAGTTTATATTGGAGAAACGATGCAAAAACTGCAAACAAGAATGAATTTACACAGACACACAATTAAGAATGAACAGGACACACCTGTGGGAAAACATTTCTCTGGCCGGGGACACTGTATGAAAGATCTAAAAGTTTTAATACTAAAAGGTCACTTCAAGGGCAACAGAGAAAGAAAAATTTGGGAATTCAAATTGATAAGGATGTTCAATTCACTGACAACAGAACTAAATATAACACCTGGCTTTATGACTCACTACATGGACACAATTCACACCTCCAGATAATTAAACATTCCCAAGGCCTCTCATTTTGCAAAAAAAAAAAAAACAACTAATTTGCTCTCCCTAACTTATCTGTAGGAGGCATCACAACTTACACCTCATGAACAAATGTCTTGTTGTAACATCTCTCAAATGCTGTGCCTTTTGTCTCATGAATTCATTTGTAATCTTGCCTGAAGAAGGAGCCTCTGTGCTCTGAAAGCTTGCATATATATATATATAATTTCTGGTTAGCCAATAAAGGTATCACTCCGAGAATACTTTTGTCATTTTTGGCATACAAGTATTTACATCGATTTTTCTGGCTATCACGGTGCCACAATATAACTTTGTATTGTACATCAAACAGTGTTAGAAAGTTCAGAAAATTCCATTTTGCAATGATTAAAGTTCCGTTGTGAATTTTAGCGTGACTGGACCGTTCTTACGGAAATGTTTCCTGCCTCCTTCACTTAGATTCAGATCATACAGATAGTCAGACACCGCATTATCTCTGATACTATGGCCGATACAGCGCACATATAGATTATACTATAGAGTCCAAAAGTTTTGCTTTTTTTTTTTTAAAATGTGATAACTTCTGTCTGGTTGTTGTGATGCCATTTCCCTGGTGAGGAATTGAAAGTGCATGAAGTTGTCATCATACAAGACCTTAATTGTAACCAAAATGCTTTTGAATATCATTCATATTCTCTGAAACAAGACCAAGAAAGGAAAAATTCTGCTGGGGTATGTAAACTTTTGAGCACAACTGTATCCTTGTTCATGGTAGCATTCATATTTCCATCAATTCTATGCCAAGGGCCAATGGCAGATGCAGAAAAGCAGCCCAAAACCATGAGATTGCCGCCACCATGTTTCACTGTATGCGTTTGGTACCTTACATCATTACGTTTTCCAACTCTGCAGTATATACAGTGCTGCCATCACTACCAAACAGATTGAACTTGGATTCAACCGACCCCAACACCTTAGACCAATCTGTCTCTTTCCGTTGGCCGTGTTCTTTGGCAAACACAAGTTGGACCTTCCGGTTCTTTGCAGAGATGAAAGGCTTCTTGACTGGAACTCGTGCATTCAGCCCTACTGCTTAGTCGTCGCGACTCACTTTGACCCCATATTCTTTGTTCATTTTGTGGACATCAGATACTGACTTTTTCTTTATAATGTGATCAACTCTGGAGGAAGTTCTCCTTGGTCGTCCACTTCTAGGTTTGTCGGCTGTTCCAGAACCTTCTTTTTCTTTCTTTAATATATCTGACACTTGACTCTGAGAACAGGTGAATTCCATAGCTGCCTCTTTATGGCTTTTCCCTGACTTCACTCCCAGAATAATAAGCTTCCTGACATCTGGTGATAAATTTGGCTTTGTCTCTGCCATGTTTTTAACCTTAAAACGCAAAAAAAAAAAATTTAGGCAAAATTCGACTGCCCATAACAAAATATGCAAAACATTTGGCCCAGCAAATGTTGAAAACTAACACATAAAGGGATAAAACAATGTCCAACACAATTTTTGTCCTGATAGCTGACAATCATTTGCTTCCAGTTAACTAAAATCACCAGAAAAATGGCCTCACAACAACCAAACAGAAGCAATCACAATTTAAAAAAAAAATGCTAAACTTTTGGTGGCTACTGTATTCATACAGTCAGGTTTAGCTGAGCTGCCTTTATCATTTGGCACAAAGTACAGTATCACAACATTTAATGTGGCTGCAGGGAAACTAGGCTGTACTTTTGGAGATGCATATAAAAATATTTTTGGTTTTGTCACTCGGCCTCAAAAAATTTAGTTACATATCTGGTAAAAATCCCTGAGCTCTCCTGAACCCTGCTGCTTTTTTGCCGTTTTGCACTGCGTTGCTCCATTGCAGAGATACTCACATTTGTTGCTTTCGGAGTGCAGTATGTGAAATCTCTGCTTTGCAGTCCAACTTTGCATTTTTTCAGTCTTATTTGGGAGTGCGCACTTTCAGCCCTCCCTCCAAGACGCTGCCAATGATCACATGCTCGACTACTAGATCTTCTCCTGATCTGTGGAAGCAGAGAAGAAACAGCCCGTTGCACTACAAGCAGAGATTTCACATGCAGTGCTCCAAAAGACGCAAATGTGAATATCTCTGCAATGGAGCGACGCAGCGAAAAACGGAAAAGAGCTGCAGAATCGGGGGAGCTCAGGGACTTTTACAAGGTATTTAAGGAATCACCCTGTAAGAATTGAATTTTATCGTTCTGGGTCCAATTACTGGAAAGTGGATTGTATTATGTGTTGTGCACAGATATTACTCAGTATTGCAGGGTCTGATTACTGCACACTGGGGTCAGGTGGCTTTAGTGGTCCTATCACTGTCTTATTACAGTTTTTGTGGAGCATTATATGGCGGCACACGCAGTTTGGTACATGTGATGGGTCTCCTAACCATTTTCCTTCTGTATTTTTTTACAGAGAAGGACGGGAAGGCTTTCCATCCAACCTACGAGGAGAAGCTGAGGCTGGTGGCTGTGTACAAACAAGTCCTCCTGGGACCGTACAACCCCGACACGTGCCCCGAAGTCGGCTTCTTCGATGTCCTGGGCAACGATAGGAGGTAACGAACGTCGTGTGGTTTGTTTCACTGTATCACATTCCTATAAAAAAGTAGCCACTTTGTAAATAGCCTAACGTTTTCTTACCGTTTTGTATACACAGCACTGATGCAGATCTGTGTGTCTCCATGGTTACAGACTACACTACATATGTAGTCTGATCCTGCCATTGTATATTTTTCACCACTAAAGTAGCAGTCAGGGACTGCAGGGTGAACCTCATTACCATGAGCATTTATGGGAGCTGTGTACGCAAAACGGCAACAGATTTTCCATCATGGGCATGCATCGATCTGATGTGTCCAAAAAAAAAAAATAGGAATTGAAATGCAAAGTTTAATAGAAAACTGCAGACTGTTTCTTGCATAAAACTGAGCGACGATGCGTTTCTAACCTCTTCATAGAAGCCTTTGCTCCCTCTGAGCGTCGTTCACACACTGTCGTCTTTCTCACAGGAAAGAATGGGCGGCCCTGGGCAACCTGAGCAAGCAGGAAGCCATGACGGAGTTTGTCACCCTCCTGAACAGATGCTGCCACCTCTTCTCCACATACGTCACATCCCATAAAATAGAGAAAGAAGAGCAGGAGAGAAAAAGGTACTAATCCCTACAATCCGTACATCCGGCATCGGTGGGGCACGGTAACTGCTGGTTTCCTCCAGAAACAGCGCCACACGTGTCCACAGGCTGTGCCTGGTATTGCAGCTCAGTACTATTAAAGTGAGTGGGGCTGAGCGGCAAGGTGACGCACAACCTGCAGACAGGTACCTGAAAACAACTCCAGCACTAATAGTTACTGGAGACGTTCTTAAAGGGACCGCTCTGCAGATTGTGCAGTGAACCCACCCCAACTCTACCAGAAGAGGCGCTGGTGATGCTGATAGATAGGAGATGGTTTGCAGCGGTTTTCTATGGATGCCGGACCTGGGTCCTGCAAATCTTTCTGCTCCAGTCTATAGCAGAGGTTAGCGGCAGTCGCTATCTCACAAGATAGATGATGATCGACATCTGGGTCACGTTTTTCCACACTTAAAGGGGTTGTCTGTTAGTTTAAAGGAGCTTTCTGTTTCCTGCAGGGATAACGTCACGTCACTCTATCAGATTGCTGCAGCCAATCACTGGCATGTACAGCATGAGACCGTAGAAACCAGTGATCGACTGCAGCAGTCACATGGATTATACAACATCATCGCTGCAGGAAAAAAAGTGATGGCCGCCAGAGTGTGAGCACGGGAGAAGCGAAGGAGTCATCAGGCGAGAAATATTTGTTTTTTATGGGTCAATTTTGTAAAATTTCCAACTGCCTTAAGTGGTATCAAATCCCTATCATATCACTAACTTAAAGCCGCAGCAGTTCTTAAACTTTGACTAAGTTTGATACATAGAATCCAACCTGCAGTGTAAAGCATGGGGGACAAAACAGCAGTATGAGACTGACAGGACATGAGGCATCTTTCAGGTTACCTCCTACTCCAGTACTAATTGCAGTATAGCTGGAGTCAGTGATTATGGATTTACGGAGCAGTCGGTATGTAAGACCGGAGGGATCATGGACCGGACTTCTGCTTTAAGTCCCAGGAAGTGAGAACGGTTGACGCTGCTGCAAAAATCATGTCCGACATAGTTCAGTGTAAAGCGTCATCTGCTGACTTTACTGGAGAGAAGAGAAGGAGCGGAGACGGCGGGAAGAGGAGGAGCGGCAGCGGCTGCTGCGAGAGGAGGAGAAGCGGAGGAAAGAAGAGGAGCAGAGGCTGCGGAGAGAGGAGGAAGAGAGGATGCGAGTGGAGGATGAACGGTGTAGAATGGAACAGCAGAAGTAAGTACTCCCATCGGAAGTCACTCATCTTTCTTAAAGGATATTTTTGGGTGGGTCACTCATTCAGGACCCTCGTAGTATGAGCCATAGTGCAAGGAGCAGTCTGTTGTATGCAATGCTGGTGACCGGTTGGAGGGTACATGCGCTGGGGTCACCAACAATGGGGTCCACGGAGCCCTGTCACATTCATTTTAATGGAAAATTACTAAAGCTCTGCCGGCCACAGGCAATGGCGGGTGCAGCAGTCATTAGGGCAGGATCGTGCATTTGTGTTTCAAATCTTAATTCTATTTTTTTTTTTTTGCAGGCAGCAGATCATGGCCGCCCTGAACTCGCAGACAGCGGTGCAGTTTCAGCAGTACGCAGCGCAGCAGTACCCGGGGAACTTCGAGCAACAGCAGCTCCTGAGCCGGCAGCTGCAGGAACAGCACTACCAGCAGTACATGCAGCAGCTGTACCAAGTGCAGCTCGCTCAGCAACAGGTAGACGCAGCGCACAGACCCCCGAGCCTCGCTGCTCTGAGCTGCATTTACCTGTCGGACCATGTTCCCACGTAGCATAAATGCTGCAGGGTTTGGTTTTTTTTGCAGAAAATCCCCTGTGTTTAAAACGGTGTTTCCCAAACTCCAGTCCTCACGGCCCCCATAGGTCATGTTTTCAGGATTTCCTTAGTATTTCCATCACCTGTGTAATACTATCAAGGCATCAGGAATTCTCTCACCTGTGTAATACGAAGGAGATCCTGAAACATGACCTGTGGGGGCCGTGAGGACTGGAGTTTTGGAAACACTGGTTTAAAAGTTAGAGCAAACTTCTTGTGCTTCCCGGAAAACTCCTGGCCGCTGTGCATCTAAAGACGTTGCTGAAATTTGTGTTTTTTTGGTTTGTTTATTTTTTCCTGTGGAGCCGAAAAAATGCATGAAAAAATGCCCTCGCTTCTTGTACAGAATTAATAAAACCTTCAGATCTTCAACAATAAATGGGGTAAAAACACCTGTAAAAATAAGATAATCAGAGTAGATTGCTATTGCGGGTTTTGATGTAGAAAATAAACCCTGCACTTTACGCTCCCTGGAACCTGAACTAATTAACTAATTGTTTTTAGTAAGAAAAAAATAAAAAAATTGCGCGGCTGAGTCTTGCTCTTGATGATGGCGGTGCGCTGAGTAGCTGGTTGATTAGATGCAGCGTTTATAAGTGGAAGACAGTGGGATTTGTGTGCAGCGTCTATTGGAGCCTGTGGTTGTCTGAAACGCTGCCTCATTAGAAGTTAAGCTTCTTTGTTCTTCCCCTCATGCTTTACACTGCAGTTTTGCTTTGCAGCATACAAGAAATGAAGAATGCTCATAAATGACGTGGTGTTACCCTCTCCTTACCCTCTCGGCCTTACAGAAACAGCAGGAGGCACTTTCGGCTGGAACCAGCTCCCCTGTCAGTTCTCCATCCAAGATGAACATGGGAAGCATCACCGGCTCCGGAGAAGCCCCCTCGGTCAATGGACAAACCCACCCACACATAGACAATGCGGAGAAAGAACTGGAGGCCGACCCCGCTGGAAGACCTGCTGGAGAACGCGCCTAAAGGTGCGTCCTATTGACCCCAGTGGGGTTGGGGTCTGTTGGGTGGACAAACAGACGATACCTGGACATTGGCTAATGGTTTATGTTTGCTCATTATTTTTCCACTTCCTTCTCTCTACAGAGTCCACGCCAGTCATTGCTGCCCCATCCATGTGGACAAGACCCCAAATTAAAGACTTCAAAGAGAAGATCCGGCAGGACGCGGATTCAGTCATCACCGTCGGAAGAGGAGAGGTGGTCACAGTCCGGGTCCCCACACACGAGGAGGGCTCCTATCTTTTCTGGGAGTTTGCCACAGATAACTTTGACATTGGTTTTGGGGTTTACTTTGAATGGACAGACTCCCCAAACACGGCTGTGAGCGTGCACGTCAGCGAGTCCAGCGAGGACGAGGACGAAGGTACTTTGTACAATTTTCATACTTCATTCCTGTACAATAAATACTGTAGCAGGTCTTCACTGCATCTCACCCCCTCTTCCTGAAGAGGTCGGGGGTCTCTCGAGAAGCAGCATCTTACCCCCTCGTTTTAAGGAGGTTGGGGCCTCTCGAGAAGCAGTGTCTTACCCCCTCGTCTTAAGGAGGTTGGGGCCTCTCAAGAAGCAGTGTCTCACCCCCTCGTCTTGAGGAGGTTGGGGCCTCTCGAGAAGCAGCGTCTCACCCCTTTGATTTGAGGAGGTTGGGGCCTCTTGAGAAGCAGCATCTCACCCCTTCGTCCTGAAGAGGTCGGGGGGTCTCTCTAGAAGCAGCATCTCACCCTTTCATCCTGAGGAGTTAGGGGGTCTCACCCCCTCGCCCTGAAGAGTTCTGGGGGTCCTATTGAAGCAGCGTCTCACCCCCTCGTCCTGAGCAGGTTGGGGGCCTGTTGAGAAGCAGCGTCTCACCACCTCATCCGGACGAGGTAGGGGGCCTTTCGAGAAGCAGCGTCTCACCCCCTCATCCGGACGAGGTAGGGGGCCTTTCGAGAAGCAGCGTCTCACCCCCTCATCCGGACGAGGTCGGGGCCTCTTGAGAAGCAGCGTCCCACCCCCTTGTTCCGAGGAGGTCGGAGGCTTCTGGAGAAGCACCAACTGGTCATGGATGTTCACCTCTGCAGGAGATCAAAAACCAACAATGTGCTCTCTGGGGCGTTACTGTGGTCTCTCTTGCTTTCCGTAGGTTAAGATTGACCTATCAGACTGGCGGGATGGTTGAGTCGCTGCCTAATTTATCCTCTCCCCAATGCCAGTAGTGGAGGAGCTGTGCCTCTGCAGAGGGAAAACGGGCCGCATCTAGCGTCAGAGAGGCTCATTCACACTTTAAAGTAAAAAGCTTGCGAGCGTGCTCTCCTTGCCAAGGAAACCAGTCACCACTGATAGTTTGTAGAGGTGGCCGGTATCCTAGGCAACCAGCTGTAAACTATAGAATTAAGAATACCTCCATATTTGACAACAGAGATACTTTTTAATAAAGAGTGAAATGTAAAGTTCCTGGTGTTTACAAGCACTTTGCAATTTTACCCAGCGAAGATGGAGGAAAAACCGCACCAAAAACGGATCAGATCAGCATGAGTCGCCCTGTACTCTCTCTGCGGGATTTCTGTAAGACTGCTTGTTTCCGGATTATTCCCGGAAGACCCCTTTATGCTTCTGTTTTAGCTCCGCGCCCATGACTTGTCCCACTCTGATATCCTGGACTCACTCCTGACTTGTGTCTGTTCTTTACAGAGAATCCCAACAACGAAGAGAAAGCCGAAAAGAACGCCAACAAGCCTCAGCTGGAGGAGATTGTGCCGGTCTACAGGCGGGATTGTCACGAAGAGGTGGACGCCGGCAGCCACCAGTACCCCGGCCGGGGGCTCTACCTGCTCAAATTTGACAACTCTTATTCCTTGTGTCGTTCAAAATCTGTGTACTACAGAGTGTATTATACTAGATAAAGGAGGGGCCTGCGGTCAGGGGGAGGAGCCGGCAATCAGGGGGAGGGGCAAGTGACCATGGGGCGGGGCCTGCAATCAGGGGGAGGGGCCAGGGCAGTAAGTCGCTCACATGACCTGGATCCTTTTCGATAAGTGTCGCCTCCTCATCGCTCCTCGTGGCGGCCGACACTAATTCAGAGTGCTGTGATTTAACCCGTTCTTTGCCACTACGATTGGTGGACATGAAAGGGGTTAAACATAATTTGACTGCGCCTGCACTTTTGTGTTTTGTGTTTTTTTTCGCACTTGTTTGGGATTTTTAATTCTATTCTATGTGCGCCCACTCGGGGGCATTTCATGATCTGTTCAGAAGATGAACGCGCATGAGAAGCGTCATGGAGGAGGGGGCACCTTTGTGTTGGGTACCAGGGTAGTGGGCGCCCCCTCAAGACTGGTGGAAGGGTAAAGGTCCCATGCGTTCCCCTCGGTCTGCCCTATTCTGTACCACGCGCAGGTAGCTCAGCGCCATCGCAAACAGCAACGGTTTCTCCTCCACTATAGGTCAGGGCAAATCCGAAATGTGCTGTTGCCTCTCTGGTATCAGCCGTCTGTAGCGGGCAGGAGAGGGTAGTGGGGAAAGGTTCTTATCTCTTCTCTCATCAGTCTGATTTGTCTGATCTTGTACCATGTAAAATATGTAACAAATATGAGAAATGGTTTATAATAATAATAATCATATGGAATAATCTGTCCTGTGTGATCTGGTGGAAACACTGCACCTCCCCCAATGCCCCGCAGCAGAGCATGCGCTATGTGAGACCACCAGGGGTGGGCCGCAGGGCGGAGGGGGGGGTTCACGAAGCCTGAGAAGCTAGGAGGAATCTGGCAGACTTGCGATTGCTGCTCTGGAGGTGATAACAGCATTTCCTATAGATTTTACCTGTATGATGCTGCACTACGCCTTGTTGCCGTATAAGGGTAAGTCACAGGGCAACGGTCTCTGGTTGTTGTGAAACTACAACTCCCAGCATGCCCGGACAGCTCCTTGACTTTAGTCTGACTTGCACTAATACATTATGTAATTTCCGTTGTTTTCTATGAAGGCGTCGCTTTTCTATATCGCGTCCAATGAGCTGGATGAGGGCAGAATACGGCCGCCATACATTTACCATGGGAGATGGCTGATCGGCTCTGTGTATCGCTCAGTGCACCTATGTGGGAGCAGTCAGGGCGGCCATATTGCTCATCACTCAGCTTTCCCAGAAACTGAACGGAGGGATAGAATTTGCCCCTGCAAATGATACTATGAGCTGTAGGGATTAATGGCCAGACATTTAGATCCAGACTGTAGAGATTGTGGACGGTGGGGATCAGGCTGGTCACAGGACAGGGCCGTGCAGATGGTTTCCGCTCTGCATTGGGGGTGGCCGGTATCGTATACGGCTCCTATTATAAGGCGCTATACAGGGCGGGTGTTGGACTTTGCTGCCAGCAGCTGCACTTCTCCCTGCAGAAATGAGACCACCCATCCCCTTCAGCAGAGCAGTGATCAGAGCTATGGACGGGTGGGCTGTAACATTAGGGGCCCCTGGTACTCAACTTTCAGCCTGGAAGCAAGAAAAATCTCAGGTGCCAGTTTCTGATCATGTGGTTCAGTGTGATGTGAATGTTCAGGAATCTGCACCAATTTATTTACTATGTCTAAAGTCTGTCTTATAATACAAGAATTAAGGTGCTGCCAGCAGCCACCACTAGAGGGCACCAGTGGTGTATGCACTGAGCTCTGCGCTGGCAGCAGCCTACACTAGAGGGCACCTGTGGTGTATGCACTGAGCTCTGCGCTGCCAGCAGTCTCCACTAGAGGGCGCCTGTGGTGTATGCACTGAGCTCTGCGCTGCCAGCAGCCTCCACTAGAGGGCACCTGTGGTGTATGCACTGAGATCTGCACTGCCAGCAGCCTCCACTAGAGGGCACCTGTGGTGTATGCACTGAGATCTGCACTGCCACCAGCCTCCACTAGAGGGCACCTGTGGTGTATGCACTGAGATCTGCACTGCCAGCAGCCTCCACTAGAGGGCACCTGTGGTGTATGCACTGAGCTCTGCTCTGCCAGAAGTCTCCACTAGAGGGCGCCTGTGGTGTATGCACTGAGCTGTGCGCTGCCAGCAGTCTCCACTAGAGGGCACCTGTGGTGTATGCACTGAGATCTGCACTGCCAGCAGCCACCACTAGAGGGCACCTGTGGTATGTTGAATGCACTGAGCTCCATACCACCATCAGCCACCACTAGAGGGCACCTGTGCTGTTGTATGCACTGAGCTGTGCCTTTCCTGTGCTGTTGTATGGACAGAGCTCTGCGCTGCCAGCAGCCACCACTAGAGGGCGCCTGCGGTATGTTGTATGCACTGAACTCTGCGCTGGCTGCTGCCACCACTGGAGGGCACTTTCGTTATGTACTGAGCTCCATGCAGCCAGCGGTCACCATTAGAGGACGCCTGTTGTATGTACTGAGCTCCGCACTGCCTGCAGTAAGCACTAGAGGATGCCTGTGGTGTATGCACTGAGCTCTGCGCTGCCAGCAGCCTCCACTAGAGGATGCCTGTGGTGAATGCCCGGAGATCTGCGCTGCCAGCAGCCACCACTAGAGGGCGCCTGTGGTGTATGCACTGAGATCTGCACTGCCAGCAGCCTCCACTAGAGGACGCCTGTGGTGTATGCACTGAGATCTGCGCTGCCAGCAGCCACCACTAGAGGGCGCCTGTGGTGTATGCACTGAGATCTGCGCTGCCAGCAGTCACCACTAGAGGGCGCCTGTGGTGTATGCACAGAGATCTGCGCTGCCAGCAGTCACCACTAGAGGGCGCCTGTGGTATGGTGTATGCACTGTGCTCTGCGCTGCCAGCAGCCACCACTAGAGGGAGCCTGTGGTGTATGCACAGAGATCTGCGCTGCCAGCAGTCACCACTAGAGGGCGCCTGTGGTATGGTGTATGCACTGTGCTCTGCGCTGCCAGCAGCCACCACTAGAGGGCGCCTGTGGTATGGTGTATGCACTGTGCTCTGCGCTGTCAGCAGCCACCACTAGAGGGCGCCTGTGGTGTATGCACTGAGCTCTGCGCTGCCAGCAGCCACCACTAGAGGGTGCCTGTGATGTGTTGTATGCACTGAGATCTGCGCTGTCAGCAGCCTCCACTAGAGGGCGCCTGTGGTGTATGCACTGAGATCTGCGCTGCCAGCAGCCTCCACTAGAGGGCGCCTGTGGTGTATGCACTGAGATCTGCGCTGCCAGCAGCCTCCACTAGAGGGCACCTGTGGTGTATGCACTGAGATCTGCGCTGTCAGCAGCCTCCACTAGAGGGTGCCTGTGGTGTATGCACTGAGATCTGCGCTGCCAGCAGCCTCCACTAGAGGGCGCCTGTGGTGTATGCGCTGAGCTCTGCATTGCCTGCGCTGTTGTATGGACAGAGCTCTGCGTTGCCAGCAGCCACCACTAGAGGGCGCCTACGGTATGTTGTATGCACTGAACTCTGCGCTAGCTGCAGCCACCACTGGAGGGCACCTGCTGTATATAATGAGCTTCATGCTGCCTGCGGTCACCACTAGAGGGCGCCTGTGGTGTGTTGTATGCACTGAGCTCCCCCTAGTGGTGGCTGTGAGTAATCAGCATTTTAAAGTCTTATGTAAAAAGATAAAATAAATTAAAATTGTGTACAACTTGGAAAGGTGGACAGGTCACTAATGGGCTCCAATATTGAATTTGCCCTGAAAAATCAGCTATTCCCATCAATGAGCTCTCGCTGAGCAGCACATATGTGCTTAACCCCTTATTAGTCAATCATTCCTGAAAACCCCCCCATTACCCTGCAGTAACCCTAAATCCCCGTAGCCTTTGCAGGGCGTCCGTGTGTTATACCTGCACTGAATCTGTATTTCAGCCTCTCGTCCTTTGGGGCCTCAGGATCTTGACGAGTTCCCCTGAAGACCCCCAGATGCAGAATGTCCCCATGATGGAAGGTTTCCCAGCATATAGCATCCATCGCCCCTTGTCAGCGCTGCCTGCCGGGGCCGGACGTTAACCCTTTCTTTCCCCGTGAGCCCCCTCTCGTCTCGTTGCTGCCTTCCAGCTCTTCACCAATCAGCGAATCGTATTGGTGAGGACCGGGGAGCGCCGCTGCCTGTGCGGATACTTCCACTGCAAGAAGCCGAGAGATGAGCGACTGCTCGCAGCAGAAGTATCCCGACCCGCAGCGCCGCTCCCCGGTCCTCCCTTCACACCCTAGCCGCTGATGTCCCCACAGTATCCGCATGGTGTTACAAAGGTCCGGACATTTGTGTTAAAAATCGCTGATTGATCGCTGGTGCTGCCCGCGACCAATCACCGATTTGGGCGCCAAATTTAAATATCGGCCGCGACCAATCACCGATCTTGGCTCCACATTTAAACACCGCTGTGCTGATTGGTCGCGGTCGATATTTGAATTTGGCACCCAAATCGGTGATTGGTCGCGGGCAGCGCCAGCGACCAATCAGCGATTTTTAACACAAATGTCCGGACCTTTGTAACACCATGCGGATACTGTGGAGACATCAGCGGCTAGGGTGTGAAGGGAGGACCGGGGAGCGGCGCTGCCGGTCGGGATATTTCTGCTGCGAGCGCCCGCTCATGTCCCGGGTTCTCGCAGTGGAAGTAGCCGCACAGGCAGCGGCGCTCCCCGGTCCTCACTAATACGATTCCGCTCCCCGCTCCTCACCAATACGATTCGCTGATTGGTCGCGTGCAGAGAGCGCGACCAATCAGTGATCTTGGCGCTAAAGTTAAACACCGCTGTGCTGATTGGATGCGGACGCCAGACGCGTCCAATCACCGAGATTGATCAATCAGCAGTATTGGGGCCAAATTTAAACCTCACTCTGCTGATTGGTCGCAACCACCGGCCGCGACCAATCTGCGTTATTTTGTGCCAAATTTAAACAACGCTCTGCTGATTGGTCGCGGCCGTCAGCCGCGATTAATTAGCGATTTTGGCGCCAAATTTAAACATGCTCTCCAGTCCTCACTAACACGGTTTGCTGATTGGTCGCGGCCGCCGCCCGCGACTAAGCGATTTTGGCGCAAAATTCAACCACCGCTCTGCTGATTGGTCGAGGCCGCCGGCCGAGATCAATCAGCAGTATTGGTGCCAAATTTAAACACCGCTTCGCTGATTGGTCGCGGTGGCCGGCCGCGACCAAGCAGCGAAATTGGCACCAAATTTAAACGCTCTGCTGATTGGTCGAGGCCGCCGGCCGTGACCAATCAGCCATATTGGTGCCAAATTTAAACACCGCTTCGCTGATTGGTCGCGGTGGCCGGCCGCGACCAAGCAGCGAAATTGGCGCCAAATTTAAACACCGCTCTGCTGATTGGTCGCGGTTACCGGTCTCGAATAATCAGCATTATTAGTGCCAAATTTAAACACCGCTGTGCTGATTACTCGCGACCAATCTGCGATATAGGCGCCAAATTTTAACACCGCTTTGCTGATTGGTTACGGTTGCCGGCCTCGACCAATCAGCGATTTTGCCACAAAATTGAAACACAGCTCTGCTGATTGCGCCCGGTCGGCCGCATACCTATTCTAGAATACCCGATGCATTAGAATCGGGCCACCATCTAGTCTAATCATAATAACAGACGGGGATTCTTTACTGTAAGAGCATTAAGACTATGGATCTCTCTGTCACATGATGCTGTCATGGTGGATTCACTACCAGTATACAAGGAGGGCCTGGACACCTTTCTTGAAGAATATATTCTTATAGTTTCTAGATTGTGTGATGATGGTGATCCAGGGAACTCGCCTGATTGCCGTTTGTGGAGTCAGGAAGGAATTTTCCCCTGATATGGGGCAATTAGCATCTGTCTCCCGGGGTTTTTGTTTTCTTTCCTCTAGATCAGTGTTTCCCAAACTCCAGTCCTCATGGCCCCACAGGTCATGTTTTCAGGATCTCCTTAGTGTTACACAGGTGATGGAAGTATCATCAAGACATCAGGAATTCTCTCACCTGTGCAACACTATGGAAATCCTGAAAACGTGACCTGTGGGGGCCGTGAGGATGGGGTTTGGGGAACACTGCTCTAGATCAACGTGTTATTGTACTGGTTGAACTTGATGGACTTGTGCAGTCAACCTAAAAGGGAGTCAGCACAGAATGACTGTTCAAACCAAGCGCAGGCGCTTAGTGCATCATGGTGCAGCCAAACATTGAAGGTCGCCTTCCCACGTGCTTGTTTTCTCTCCATTTGCACACCTCGCCCCCCCCCACCTTTGATGATAGCTCTGGCTTCATAGAGCAATGTTTGGCCAAATCACGGTGCACCGAGGGCCGGTGCTTGGTTTAAACAGTCGTTCTGTGCTGTCAGACTCGTTTTAAATGTTTGGCCTCGCCAAAGGTGCACTAAGCGCCTGTGTTATCACAGAATAGTGAGGACCGGTGTAGAGCGTGAGGCGTGGACATGGTGGTATCACAATAGTGAGGACTGGTGTAGAGCGTGAGGCGTGGACATGGTGGTAGCACAATAGTGAGGACGGATGTAGAGCGTGAGGCGTGGACATGGTGGTATCACAATAGTGAGGACGGGTGTAGAGCGTGAGGCGTGGACATGGTGGTATCACAATAGAGAGGACGGGTGTAGAGCGTGAGGCGTGGACACGGTGGTATCACAATAGTGAGGACGGGTGTAGAGCGTGAGGCGTGGACATGGTGGTATCACAATAGTGAGGACGGGTGAGATCGTGAGGCGTGGACATGGTGGTATCACAATAGTGAGGACGGGTGTAGAGCGTGAGGCGTGGACATGGTGGTATCACAATAGTGAGGACGGGTGTAGAGCGTGAGGCGTGGACGGGTGTAGAGCGTGAGGCGTGGACATGGTGGTATCACAATAGTGAGGACGGATGTAGAGCGTGAAGCGTGGACATGGTGGTATCACAATAGTGAGGACGGGTGTAGAGCGTGAGGCGTGGACATGGTGGTATCACAATAGTGAGGATGGGTGTAGAGCGTGAGGCGTGGACATGGTGGTATCACAATAGTGAGGACGGGTGTAGAGCGTGAGGCGTGGACATGGTGGTATCACAATAGTGAGGACGGGTGAGATCGTGAGGCGTGGACATGGTGGTATCACAATAGTGAGGACGGGTGAGATCGTGAGGCGTGGACATGGTGGTATCACAATAGTGAGGACGGGTGTAGAGCGTGAGGCGTGGACATGGTGGTATCACAATAGTGAGGACGGGTGTAGAGCGTGAGGCGTAGACATGGTGGTATCACAATAGTGAGGATGGGTGAGATCGTGAGGCGTGGATATGGTGGTATCACAATAGTGAGGACGGGTGTAGAGCGTGAGGCGTGGACATGGTGGTATCACAATAGTGAGGACGGGTGTAGAGCGTGAGGCAAGGACATGGTGGTATCACAATAGTGAGGACGGGTGAGATCGTGAGGCGTGGACATGGTGGTATCACAATAGTGAGGACGGGTGTAGAGCGTGAGGCGTGGACATGGTGGTATCACAATAGTGAGGACGGGTGTAGAGCGTGAGGCGTGGACATGGTGGTATCACAATAGTGAGGACGGGTGTAGAGCATGGGGCATGGACATGTTAGTATCACAATAGTGAGGACGGGTGTAGAGCGTGAGGCGTGGACATGGTGGTATCACAATAGTGAGGACGGCTGTAGAGCGTGAGGCGTGGACATGGTGGTAACACAATAGTGAGGACAGGTGTAGAGCGTGAGGCGTGGACATGGTGGTATCACAATAGTGATGACGGCTGTAGAGCGTGAGGCGTGGGCATGGTGGTAACACAATAGTGAGGACGGGTGTAGAGCGTGAGGCGGGGACATTGTGGTATCACAATAGTGAGGACGGGTGTAGAGCGTAAGGCGTGGACATGGTGGTATCACAATAGTGAGGACGGGTGTAGAGCGTGAGGCGGGGACATTGTGGTATCACAATAGTGAGGACGGGTGTAGAGCGTGAGGCGTGGACATGGTGGTATCACAATAGTGATGACGGGTGTAGAGCGTGAGGGGTGGACATGGTGGTAACACAATAGTGAGGACGGGTGTAGGGCGTGAGGCGTGGACATGGTGGTAGCACAATAGTGAGGAAGGGTGTAGAGCGTGAGGCATGGACATGATAATCACAATAGTGAGGACGGGTGTAGAGCGTGAGGTGTGGACATGGTGGTAGCACAATAGTGAGGACGGGTGTAGAGCGTGAGGCATGGACATGGTGGTAGCACAATAGTGAGGACGGGTGTAGAGCGTGAGGCATGGACATGGTGGTAGCACAATAGTGAGGACGGGTGTAGAGCGTGAGGCGTGGACATGGTGGTAGCACAATAGTGAGGACGGGTGTAGAGCGTGAGGCATGGACATGGTGGTAGCACAATAGTGAGGACGGGTGTAGAGCGTGAGGCGTGGACTCTGTGTTGTCACACAATATAATCACATCTAGTAACAGAACCTTTAATGGATGTTTTATACAAAAGTGAACATTCGCTCTGAAGTCTTAAAACCCTATAATTCAAGAAACTATTTCCTCCATACGAAATGCACGTGTAGATAGTGAGTCGTGGACACGGTGGTATCACAATAGTGAGCACGGGTGTAGAGCGTGAGTCGTGGACGCGGTAGTGTCACAATAGTGAGGACGGGTGTAGATCGTGAGTCGTAGACGCGGTGGTATCACAATAGTGAGGACGGGTGTAGATCGTGAGTCGTGGACACGGTGGTATCACAATAGTGAGGACGAGTGTAGATCGTGAGTCGTGGACGCGGTGGTACCACAATAGTAAGGACGAGTGTAGACCGTGAGTCGTGGACGCGGTGGTATCACAATAGTGAGGACGAGTGTAGAGCGTGAGTCGTGGACGCGGTATCACAATAGTGAGGACGGGTGTAGATCGTGAGTCGTGGACGCGATGGTATCACAATAGTGAGGACGAGTGTAGATCGTGAGTCGTGGACGCGGTGGTATCACAATAGTGAGGACGGGTGTAGAGCGTGAGTCGTGGACGCGGTGGTATCACAATAGTGAGGACGGGTGTAGAGCGTGAGTCGTGGACACGGTGGTATCACAATAGTGAGGACGGGTGTAGAGCGTGAGTCGTGGACGTGGTGGTATCACAATAGTGAGGACGGGTGTAGAGCGTGAGGCGTGGACATGGTGGTAACACAATAGTGAGGACGGGTGTAGATCGTGAGTCGTGGACACGGTGGTATCACAATAGTGAGGACGATTGTATATCGTGAGTCGTGGACGCGGTGGTAACACACAATAGTGAGGACAGGTGTAGATCGTGAGTCGTGCACGCGGTAGTGTCACAATAGTGAGGACGGGTGTAGATCATGAGTCGTGGACGGGGTGGTAACACACAATAGTGAGGACGGGTGTAGAGCGCGAGTCGTGGACATGGTGGTATCACAATAGTGAGGACGGGTGTAGATCGTGACTCGTGGGCGCGGTGGTAACACAATAGTGAGGACGGGTGTAGATCGTGAGTCGTGGGCGCGGTGGTAACACAATAGTGAGGACGGGTGTAGATCGTGAGTCGTGGACGCGGTGGTAACACACAATAATGAGGACGGGTGTAGATCGTGAGTCGTGGACCCGATGGTATCATACAATAGTGAGGACGGGTGTAGAGCGTGAGTCGTTAACGCGGTGGTATCACAATAGTGAGGACGGGTGTAGATCGTGAGGCGTGGACATGGTGGTACACAATAGTGAGGACGGGTGTAGATCACGAGTCGTGCACGCGGTGGTAACACACAATAGTGAGGACGGGTGTAGAGCGTGAGTCGTGGGCGCGGTGGTATCATACAATAGTGAGGACGGGTGTAGATCGTGAGTCGTGGATGTGGTGGTAACACACAATAGTGAGGACGGGTGTAGACCGTGAGTCGTGGGCGCGGTGGAGTCACACAATAGTGAGGACGGGTGTAGATCGTCAGTCGTGGATGCGGTGGTATCATACAATAGTGAGGACGGGTGTAGATCGTGAGTCGTGGGCGCGGTGGTATCATACAATAGTGAGGACGGGTGTAGAGCGTGAGTCATGGACGCGGTGGTAACACACAATAGTGAGGACGGGTGTAGATCGTGAGTCGTGGACCCGGTGGTATCACAATAGTGAGGACGGGTGTAGGTCGTGGGCGCGGTGGTAACACACAATAGTGAGGACGGGTGTAGATCGTGAGCGCAGTGGTAACACACAATAGTGAGAACGGGTGTAGATCGTGAGTCGTGGACCCGGTGGTATCATACAATAGTGAGGACGGGTGTAGAGCGTGAGTCGTGGACGCGGTGGTATCACACAATAGTGAGGACGGGTGTAGAGCGTGAGTCGTGGACATGGTGGTATCACAATAGTGAGGACGGGTGTAGATCGTGAGTCGTGGGCACGGTGGTAACACACAATAGTGAGAACGGGTGTAGATCGTGAGGTCGTGGGCGCGGTGGTAACACACAATAGTGAGGACGGGTGTAGATCGTGAGTCGTGGACGCAGTGGTAACACACAATAGTGAGGACGGGTGTAGATCGTGAGTCGTGGACCCGATGGTATCATACAATAGTGAGGACGGGTGTAGAGCGTGAGTCGTGGACGCGGTGGTATCACAATAGTGAGGACGGGTGTAGATCGTGAGGCGTGGACATGGTGGTACACAATAGTGAGGATGGGTGTAGATCATGAGTCGTGGACGCGGTGGTAACACAATAGTGAGGACGGGTGTAGAGCGTGAGTCGTGGGCGCGGTGGTATCATACAATAGTGAGGACGGGTGTAGATCGTGAGTCGTGGATGTGGTGGTAACACACAATAGTGAGGACGGGTGTAGAGCGCGAGTCATGGACGCGGTGGTAACACACAATAGTGAGGACGGGTGTAGATTGTGAGTCGTGGGTGCTGTGGTAACACAATAGTGAGGACGGGTGTAGATCGTGAGTCGTGGGCGCGGTAGTGTCACAGTAGTGAGGACGGGTGTAGAGCGTGAGTGGTGGGCGTGGTGGATTCACACAATAGTGAGGACGGGTGTAGATCGTGAGCGCGGTGGATTCACACAATAGTGAGGATGGGTGTAGATCGTGAGTCGTGGGCGCGGTGGATTCACACAATAGTGAGGACGGGTGTAGAGCGTGAGTCGTGGGCGCGGTGGATTCACACAATAGTGTGGACGGGTGTAGATCGTGAGTCGTGGGCGCGGTGGATTCACACAATAGTGAGGACGGGTGTAGATCGTGAGTCGTGGGCGCGGTAGAGTCACACAATAGTGAGGACGGGTGTAGATCGTGAGTCGTGGGCGCGGTGGTAACACACAATAGTGAGAACGGGTGTAGATCGTGAGTCGTGGGCGCGGTGGTAACACACAATAGTGAGGACGGGTGTAGATCGTGAGTCGTGGGTGCGGTGGAGTCACACAATAGTGAGGACGGGTGTAGATCGTGAGTCGTAGGCGCGGTGGTAACACACAATAGTGAGGACGGGTGTAGATCGTGAGTCGTGGGTGCGGTGGAGTCACACAATAGTGAGGACGGGTGTAGATCGTGAGTCGTGGGCGCGGTGGAGTCACACAATAGTGAGGACGGGTGTAGATCGTGAGTCGTGGGCGCGGTGGAGTCACACAATAGTGAGGACGGGTGTAGATCGTGAGTCGTGGGTGCGGTGGTAACACACAATAGTGAGGACGGGTGTAGAGCGTGAGTCGTGGGTGCGGTGGAGTCACACAATAGTGAGGACGGGTGTAGAGCGTGAGTCGTGGGCGCGGTGGAGTCACACAATATAACATCTAGTAACAGAACGCTTCCTTTAATGGATGTTTTATACAAAAGTGAAGCCATAAAACCCTATAATACAAGAAACAATATTTCCTCCGTCCACATCGCACAGTTTCCTTCTCACAGAGCAGCAGTAACAGAACGCTGCAGATTCTCTGCAGAAACCTTTGGTGCCGTCTACACGACAGGAACGAGGCCACATTTTACCATTTGTACCACAAGACCCCGAACAACAGACAAGAAACACGAGGACATGAACAGAAGGACAAAAGAAATCAGGAATCTCCTCCGTGTAACCAGAAGTCGGATCAGCGGAGACTCGTCCTCGCACACCTTATCCAGACATGGCAGCCGCCAGCGCCTTCACTTCAAAGGCCTCCGGAGGAATGGCACCCCGACTCTGTAAAGGGAAACCGATAATAAAGGAAAACCAAATCATACGTGTAAACCTGGAGACGAGACAGAAGCATCATTTACCCCTTTATACAGTCAGGGGGTGAGCGCTCTTAAAGGGGTTCTCCATTTATATGGAGATAAACATTAAATGGATTCTCTTATCAAGACGACTGCTCTCTATATACCGTATTAGTGCTTATAGATATTATAGAGGGGTCTCCCGCCCCGAACCCCCAGCTGTGAGCTAGAATAATACCTGGCCCCACCATCCCCCCCGGTGCATAACGTCCGGCACCATCTTGCGCTCCCCCCGGTGTATAATGTCCTGCCCCATCTCGTCCCCTCCCCGGATGTATCATGTCCGGTCCCATCTCCCCCCTTCCTGGTGTATAACATCCAGCCCCATTGCTCCTCCTGTGCATAACGTCCGGCACCATCTTGCCCCCCCGGTGTATAATGTCCTGCCCCATTTCGTCCCCTCCCAGGATGTATCATGTCCGGTCCCACCCCCCCCCCCTTCCTGGTGTATAACATCCAGCCCCATTGCTCCTCCTGTGCATAACGTCCGGTCCCATCGACCCCCGATGCATAACGTCTGGCCCTTCCCCCCGCTGTGCATAACATTCAGTGCCATCGCCCCCCATGCATAACTTCCGACCCCATCGTCCCCCGGTGTAACATCTGGTCCCGTTGCGGTGTGATGTCTTCTGGATGAAGGGGCAACAATTCCCACCAATGCCTCCAAAATCTTATAGAAATCCTTCCCAGAAGAGCAGAAGCCGTTCTATCTGTGGAGGAGCGACTCCATATTAATGTCTATGGGTGTAAGATGGGAGGTGAGAGCTCCCTGGAGGTGAATGTGGAGGGGGCACATACTTTTCTCCAGATATTGTATGTACAGTGATTCCATAGAACAAGAACTGATCTTTGCAGCTGTAATCAGCTCTGGCCAATAGAGGGCAGCACTGAACCTCTAAACACCTCCACAGGACACATGCAAAGACCTTCAGAGATACAGTGCAGGTGTCGGCTTCAGGTCACTGGAGACAGTCAGCAAGTAGGTTGCTTAATAAAACCATTTACCTTCAGGTGATGAAACACTTTCTTTGCTTGATGCACATCCCAGTTGTTGTCGTCAAGACATCTGTATGGGGAAAAGAGATTTTATCAAAAGACACCGACCACGGCGGCAGGAAGCCCATCGCCCGTGGCTGGTGTCACCTAAAGTTACATGATATAGAGGCAAAACCTCAGCTGTGAGAAGTGTCGGGGCTGCACAGGTTTTCAGTACCTTAATGGAAAGTGAAATGTTCCTATTCAGTGACAGAAAGCAGAGATCTTGGATACAAAGTGTATGATGAGGTTACAGAACCCCCCGCGCCCAGTGCCGCGCACCGCGGTCTCACTCACTTCAGAGCCCAGTCCGGCTTCATCCTCGTGTACGCGGAGAATGAGTGGACGGTGTCCCTGGCGGCGGCGGAAGGGGCTTTCTCGCAGATCGCTGGGACAGGTTTGGGGGGCTCAAGTGATGGCGTTTCTTGCGGACCCCCGTATGCATTCAGTATAACCATCTGATCATTCAAAATCTGAGCGCTGGAAAAAGAGGAAAACAAAAAAGTAACTGAATTATTAGTGATTTCAATATCTCGGCTTGCTTTCAGTGAATGGGACCATGTTTGTTACACAGACCGGATTCCTCTCACTGCTAATCATTTACTAACTGGGGTCTACGCAATATGCTGTACAGATTTTATGCCTCGCGATGTAATTAAGAATATTCTCATTCATTGATGGCAAGCAGAGATCTGAAAACGCTGAAAAAATAGAAATATAAATTACCGTATATGCTCGAGTATAAGCCAAGGCACCTAATTTTACCACAAAAAACTGGGAAAACTTATTGACTTGAGTATAAACCCTAATTTGGGAAATGCAGCAGCTACTGGTAAATTTCCCCATCCTGGTACGCATGGCCCCCTCATCCCCAATCCTGGTATGCATGGACCCCTCATCCCTAATTCTGTTGTGCATGGCTCCCTCATCCCCAATCCTGGTACGCATGGCCCCCTCATCCCCAATCCTGGTACGCATGGCCCCCTCATCCCCAATCCTGGTACGCATGGCCCCCTCATCCCCAATCCTGGTACGCATGGCACCCTCATCCCCAATTCTGTTGTACATGGCCCCCTCATCCCTAATCCTGGTATACATGCCCCCCTCATCCCCAATCCTGGTATGCATGGCAGCCCTCATCCCCAATCCAGGTATGCATGGCAGCCCTCATCCCCAATCCAGGTATGCATGGCAGCCCTCATCCCCCAATCCAGGTATGTATGGCACCCCTCATCCCCCAATCCTGGTATGTACGGTACCCCTCATCCCCCAATCCTGGTATGCATGCCCCCCCATCCCCAATCCTCGTATGCATGGCACCCTCATGTCTAATCCTGGTATGTATGGTCCCCTCATCCCCAATCCTGGTATGCATGGCCTCCTCATCCCCAATCCTGGTATGCATGGCACCCCTATCCCCAATCCTGGTATGTGTGGGCCCCCTCATCCCCCAATCCGGGATTGTATGCCCCCCATCCCCAATCCTGGTATGCATGGCCTCCTCATACCCAATCCTGGTATGTATGGCCTTCCCATCCCCAATCCTGGTATGTATGGACCCCCTCATTCCCCAATCCTGGTATGCATGGCCGCATTACTGCACACACAAAAAAATAATCAAACACTGAAGGTACGTGCACACGATCAGTAATTGCTGCGGATTGTACGCTGCGCACTTGCGCTGCGTGCAATCCGCAGATGCCAGATGTTATAGAATAGTGGATGGGATTTATACAGATCCCATGCCCACTATGCGTCTCCATACACCTGCGGCTCACCCGCAGACACGGACATGCGGCGCGTCTTCCCAGACCTCAGTATGTCAATTTCTCTTGCGGAGACACTAGTCTCCGCAAGAGAAATTCTATCAGTGCAATGTATAGGATGCGGTGAATCCGCATGGCTCAATGAACACATGCGGATTTACCAGCGTGCAGCGCTTTGGACGCAGCATAAAGTATGCTGCGTTCAAAGCGCTGCCAATAACGCCCATGTGCACATACCCTTATACTCACCTTCCTTCCTCACCTCTGCTCTGCGTCCTTTTCTGCTGCAGCAGCTCATGTCAGCATCTGAGCAGCGCATGACGTCACTGCCATGCGCTCTCAGACGCTGAGCTGCTGGCACATTCACTCCTCTCCACCCCGGGACTATGGGCGTGGAGAAGAGTGAATATGCATTCTCTTTAGTAGCGGGCACTGTCAGCAGGAACTGCGGCTCAACGCTTCTCTGTGTCCGCTACTAAAGAGAATGAATATTCATTCTTCTCCACGCCCATGGGAGTGGAGAAGAGGGAATATTAATTTCTCTTTAGCGCGGGCACACGTGGTAGCTGCAGCAGCGGCTACTGCGTGTGCCCCGCTCCTCCACCGTCGCAACCTCCCCCAGCACTATCCACCACCAGAATTTCTATATACTCGAGTATATACCAGAGTATAAGCCGAGAGGGGCTTTATCAGAACAAAAAATGTGCTGAAAAACTCGGCTTATACTCGAGTATATACGGTATATTAAAAATCTGGTGAATTACATGATGATTGGAAGAGATGAGATCAATCATAACCTATGCAGCGGATACCACCACTGGCGGCCTCAGTATTCCTGTAGCCAGAAGACCACCGCCAGGAGGAGTTAACAGAGCGGCCGGTCATACATGCACCCTGCCTCCGCCAGGAGGAGTTAACAGAGCGGCCGGTCATACATGCACCCTGCCTCCGCCAGGAGGAGTTAACAGAGCGGCCGGTCATACATGTGTAGCACCCTGAGGGCTCGGCTGCTACAGGGGTATTGCACCTCGACCCAGAGGTGTGATATTCCACTCCCGGGTAAGGATGGAGTGTGGACCAGGACTCAGTAAGCTGCATACACCACACACACCCCATTTCCGAGGGACAGCTCTACGGGGCTCCCATTTATATATATATGTAGGCACAACTGACCATGTCCCTGGCTGGAGTGGGGAGGGGGAGGAAAATCCAGTGGTGTAGGAGCAGATAGGGGTGGCTCTCTGGGCATAGGTAGGAGCCCATTGGTTGCTAGTCACCTGGGCTCACACATAGAGGGAGGTATATAAGGTGGGCACCATCTTAGAGTAGTCAGTTCAGTCCAGTCAGGAGGAGAAGAGAGAAGGAGAGTTCAGCCAGAGAGGGCTGACAGGGAGCTGTGGCTCAGTCTGGGCCCAGCTCCACGAGGCCGGCCTGGAGTGGAGGCCAGAGCCAGAGGAGAGGAACAGAAACAGCAAGGAACTGGAACAGAAAGGAAACAAGGAACAGCACATTAAGAGAGGCTCAGAGACACCAGAGAAGAAGGGACCCCATAGGCCCAGGAGAGTGCGGGTGAAGGGTTGGCAGAGCAGGGTACCGGAACCCAAATTGGTGGAGGCAACAAATTCCTCAGCCAAAGACCGAAGGTTGTGACCACATCTTGGTGCGACCCCTCACTACATCCACCAGGAAAGCATACCACATAGGGTCAGGGAAACCGGAGAGAGGTTTCGCCAAGAGAAGGCCCGAGGAAGCTGGACAAAGGTGGGTCACTGGTGGGGACGGCCAGAGCAAGAAAGAGAAGGGAGCCCTGTGCCACGCTCTGGAATTGCCTGGGAGTTGGTCGAGCCCCTTGCCTGGTGGACGCAGCACGGCTTGGGCAGTCACCGCCAGTACAGACGTGACTAGGACCAGTAAAGAACTGTGAGTAAAGCATTGGAAACTGCAACCACACGTCTCTGTGTTTCATCGCCGCACCAGCACCATTAGTACTGGGACGCTCACACCATCACTCCCATCATGCACACTAGCTGCCCTGAGGCAATGCTTCTCCCGTGGGGAGTTATCCCATACTTGGCTGCGCATACAACATCAGCAGTCTGCGGCACAGCGGCGGTCTCCACTGACCGCAATCCACGGGTAGCGTAGTCGGACACTTATTATTACACTAAGACTGCCACTGGTTTGAAAGCCCTGGGCACGGACCGGGTCACCGCCACTGAAGACTACAACCCCCAGCGATAGTCTTCCGTGGCGATAGGTGATATTACAGCTCACCTCCTCCTCCTGTACAATGACTGATAACACCTCTATATATAGTAGATTACACAGGATCCACCATTCACAATAGGTGATATCACAGCACACCTCCTCCTCCTGTATAATGACTGATAACACCTCTATATACAGTAGATAACACAGGATCCACCATTTACAATAGGTGATATCACAGCTCACCACCTCCTCCTCCTGTACAATGAATGATAACACCTCTATATACAGTAGATAACACAGGATCCACCATTTACAATAGGTGAGATCACAGCTCACCCCCTCCTCCTCCTGTACAATGACTGATAACACCTCTATATACAGTAGATAACACAGGATCCACCATTTACAATAGGTGAGATCACAACTCACCTCCTCCTCCTCCTCCTTTATAATGACTGATAACACCTCTATATACAGTAGGTAACACAGGATCCACCATTCACAATAGATATCACAGCTCAACTCCTCTTCCTGTATAATGACTGATAACACCTCTATATACAGTAGGTAACACAGTATCCACCATTCACAATAGGTGAGATCACAGCTCACCCCCTCCTCCTCCTGTACAATGACTGATAACACCTCTATATACAGTAGATAACACAGGATCCACCACTCACAATAGGTGAGATCACAGCTCACCTCCTCCTCCTGTACAATGACTGATAACACCTCTATATACAGTAGATAACACAGGGGACCCACCATTCACAATAGGTGATATCACAGCTCACCTCCTACTGTACAATGACTGATAACACCTCACCTCCTCCTGTACAATGACTGATAACACCTCTATATACAGTAGATAACACAGGGGACCCACCATTCACAATAGGTGATATCACAGCTCACCTCCTCATCCTGTATAATGACTGATAACACCTCTATATACAGTAGATAACACAGGATCCACCATTCACAATAGGTGAGATCACAGCTCACCCCCTCCTCCTCCTATACAATGACTGATAACACATCTATATACAGTAGATAGCACAGGATCCACCATTCACAATAGGTGATATCACAGCTCACCTTCTCCTCCTGTACAATGACTGATAACACCTCTATATACAGTAGATAACACAGGATCCACCATTCACAATAAGTGTCATCACAGCTCACCTCCTCCTGTACAATAACTGATAACACATCTATATACAGTAGTTAACACAGGGGACCAAACATTCACAATAGGTGATATCACAGCTCACCTCCTCCTCCTGTATAATGACTGATAACACCTCTATATACAGTAGGTAACACAGGATCCACCATTCACAATAAGTGATATCACAGCTAACCTCCTCCTCCTATACAATGACAGATAACACCTCTATATACAG
Organism: Phyllobates terribilis; assembly: GCF_046119375.1. NCBI lineage: Eukaryota > Metazoa > Chordata > Amphibia > Anura > Dendrobatidae > Phyllobates > Phyllobates terribilis. The sequence goes on from NW_027363253.1 coordinate 77,884, forward strand.
TACATAACAAAGGGGACCCACCATTCACAATAGGTGGTATTACAGCTCACCTTCTCCCCCTGTATAATGACTGATAACACATCTATATACAGTAGGTAACACAGGATCCACAATTCACAATAGGTGATATCACAGCTCACCTACTCCTCCTCCTGTACAATGACTGATAACACCTCTATATACAGTAGTTAACACAGGATCCACCATTCACAATAGGCGATATCACAGCTCACCTCCTCCTCCTCCTGTACAATGACTGATAACACAGGATCCAACATTCACAATAGGTGAGATCACAGCTCACCCCTTCCTCCTCCTGTACAATGACTAATAACACCTCTATATACAGTAGATAACACAGAGGACCCACCATTCACAATAGGTGATATCACAGCTCACCTCCTCTTCCTGTATAATGATTGATAACAAATCTATGTACCGCAGGTAACACAGGATCCTCCATTCACAATAGGTGATGTCACAGATCACCTCCTCCTCCTGTACAATGAATGATAACACCTCTATATACAGTAGATTACACAGAATCCACCATTCACAATAGGTGAGATCACAGCTCACCTCCTCCTCTGTACAATGACTGATAACACCTCTATATACAGTAGATAAAACAGGATACACCATTCACAATAGGCGAGATCACAGCTCACCTCTTCCTGTACAATGAATGATAACACCTCTATATACAGTAGATAACACAGGGGACCCACCATTCACAATAGGTGGTATTACAGCTCACCTCCTCCCCTGTACAATGACTGATAACACCTCTATATACAGTAGATAACACAGGATCCACCATTCACAATAGGTGATATCACAGCTCACCTCCTCCTCCTCCTGTACAATGACTATTAACACCTCTATATACAGTAGATTACACAGGATCCACCATTCACAATAAGTGAGATCACAGCTCATCTCCTCCTCCTGTACAATGACTGATAACACGTCTATATATAGTAGATGACACAGAGGACCCACCATTCACAATAGGTGATGTCACAGCTCACCTCCTCCTCCTCCTGTACAATGACTGATAACACCTCTATATACAGTAGGTAACACAGGAGACCCACCATTCACAATAGGCGATATCACAGATCACCTCCTCCTCCTGTACAATGAACGATAACACCTCTATATACAGTAGATTACACAGGATCCACCATTCACAATAGGTGATATCACAACTCACCTCCGGCTCCTGTACAATGAACGATAACACCTCTATATACAGTAGATTACACAGGATCCACCATTCACAATAAGTGAGATCACAGCTCACCTCCCCCTCCTGTACAATGAATGATAACAACTCTAAATACAGTAGATTACACAGGATCCACCATTCACAATAAGTGAGATCACAGCTCATCTCCTCCTCCTCCTGTACAATGACTGATAACACCTCTATATATAGTAGATAACACAGGATCCACCATTCACAATAGGTGACATCACAGCTCACCTCCTCCTCCTGTACAATGAATGATAACACCTCTATATACAGTAGATAACACAGGATCCACCATTCACAATAGGTGATGTCACAGTTCACCTCCTCCTCCTGTACAATGAATGATAACACCTCTATATACATTAGATTACACAGGATCCACCATTCACAATCGGTAAGATCACAGCTCACCCCCTCCTCCTCCTGTACAATGACTGATAACACCTCTACATACAGTAGATAACACAGGATCCACCATTCACAATAGGTGATATCACAGCTCACCTCCTCCTCCTCCTGTACAATGACTGATAACACCTCTATGTACAGTAGATAACACAGGATCCACTATTCACAATAGGTGAGATCACAGCTCACCTCCTCCTCCTTTACAATGACTGATATCACCTCTTTATACAGTAGATAACACAGGATCCACCTTTCACAATAGGTGATATCACAGCTCACCTCCTCCAACTCCTGTACAATGACTGATATCACCTCTATATACAGTAGATGACACAGGGAACACACCATTCACAATAGGTGATGTCACAGCTCACCTCTCCAACTGTACAATTACTGATAACACCTCTATATACAGTAGATAACACAGGATCCACAATCCACAAAAGGTGATATCACAGCACACCTCCTCATGCTCTACAATGACTGATAACACCTCTATATACAGTAGATGACACAGGGGACCCTCCATTCACAATAGGTGATGTCACAGCTCACCTCCTCCTCCTCCTGTACAATGACTGATGAAACCTCTATATACAGTAGATTACACAGGATCCTCTACTCACAATAGGTGAGATCACAGCTCACCTCCTCCTCCTCCTGTACAATGACTGATAACACCTCTTTATACAGTAGATAACACAGGATCCACTATTCACAATAGGTGGTATCACAGCTCACCTCATCCCCCTGTATAATGACTGATAACACCTCTATATACAGTAGGTAACACAGGATCCACCATTCACAATAGGTGATATCACAGCTCACCTCCTCCTCCTGTACAATGACTGATAACACCTTTTTATACAGTAGATAACACAGGATCCTCCATTCACAATAGGTGATATCACAGCTCACCTCCTCCTCCTGTACAAGGACTGATGACACCTCTATATACAGTAGATAACACAGGTTCCACCATTCACAATAGGTGGTATTACAGCTCACCTCCTCCTCCTATACAATGACGGATAACACCTCTATATACAGTACATAACAAAGGGGACCCACCATTCACAATAGGTGGTATTACAGCTCACCTTCTCCCCCTGTATAATAACTGATAACACCTCTATATACAGTAGGTAACACAGGATCCACCATTCACAATAGGCGAGATCACAGCTCACCTCTTCCTGTACAATGAATGATAACACCTCTATATACAGTAGATAACACAGGATCCACCATTCACAAAAGGAAATATCACAGCTCACCTCCTCCTCCTGTACAATGACTGATAACACCTCTATATACAGTAGATAACACAGGATCCACCATTCACAATAGGTGATATCACAGCTCACCTCCTCCTCCTGTATAATGCGGATTGCACATTTTCTGTACAATAAACCTCATTTCAAGGCAGAAACATTACTGTGTCCAACAGTTATTACATAGATCAAACTGAAGTAGCTGTTGCAAAAACACCAATTTTAAGAAAGCATTAAGCTTAAGATTAATAGGGGTGCCCAAACTTTTTCATATAACTGTATATATAATTATATACACAGTGGGGGAAATAATTATTTGATCCCCTGCTGTCTTTCTTAGTTTGCCCACTGACAAAGACATGAACAGTCTATAATTTTAAGGGTAGGTTAATTTTAACATTGAGAGATAGAATATCCCAAAAAAAAAATGAAGAAAATCACATTGTATAAATTAGATGATTTTTCTGCATTTTGCAGTGAGAAATAAGTATTTGATCCCTCTGGAAAACAACACTTAATACTTGGTGGTAAAACACATGTTGGCAGCACAGCAGTCAGACGTTGTTTGTAGCTGATGATGAGGGTTGTGCACATGTCGGGAGGAATTTTGCTCCACTCCTCTTTGCAGATCATCTCTAAATCATTAAGATTTTAAGGCTGTCGCTTGGCAAATCGGAGCTTTAACTCCCTCCATAAGTTTTCTATGGGATTAAGGTCTGGAGACTGGCTAGGCCACTCCATGACCTTACTGTAGTTCTTTATAATCCACTCCTTTGTTGCTTTGGCTGTATGTTTTGGGTCATTGCCTTGCTGGAAAGACCTAGCCACGACCCATCTTCAATGCTCTTACTGAGGGAAGGAGGTTGTTGGCCAAAATCTCGCGATACATGACGCCATCCATCTTCCCTTCAATACGGTGCAGTCGTCATGTCCCCTTTGCAGAAAAGCACCCCCAAAGTATGTTTCCCCCACCATGCTTCACGGTTGGAACAATGTTCTTAGGGTTGTACTTCCTTCTTTTTCCTCCAAACACGGCCAATTGAGTTAATGCTAAAGAGCTCAATTTTTGTCTCATCTGACCACAGCACCTTCTCCCAATAACTCACAGAATCATCCAGGTATTCATTGCCAAACTTCAGATGGGCCTGCACATGTGCCTTCTTGAGCAGGGGGACCTCGCGGGCACTGCAGGATTTTTAACCTTTAAAGCGGAATGTGTTACCAATGGTTTGCTTGGTGACTGTGGTCCCAGCTGCCTGGAGATCATTAGCAAGTTTCCCCCGTGTAGTTTTAGGCTGATCTCTCACCTTCCTCATGATCAAGGATATCCCCACGAGGTGAGATTTTGCATGGTGCCCCAGATCAATGTCTATTGACAGTCATTTTGTATTTCTTTCATTTTCTTACAATTACACCAACAGTTGTCTCCTCCTCACCCAGCGTCTTACTTATGGTTTTGTAGCCCATTCCAGCTTTGTGCAGGTCTATGATCTGGTCCCCGACATCCTTAGAAAGCTCTTTGGTCTTGCCCATGTGGTAGAGGTTAGAGTCTGACTGATTAATGGAGTCTGTGGACAAGAGTCTTTTATACAGGTGACTATGTAAGACAGCTGTCTTTACTGCAGGTAACGAGTTGATTAGGAGCGTCTAACTGGTCTGTAGCAGCCAGAACTCATAATGGTTTGTAGGGGATGAAATACTTATTTCTCACTGCAAAATGCAAAAAAAATTATCTAATTTATACAATGTGATTTTCTTGATTTTTTTGGGCAGGGATATTCTATCTCTCAATGTTAAAATTACCCTTAAAATTATAGACTGTTCATGTCTTTGTCAGTGGGCAAACTTAGAAAAACCCGCAAGGGATCAAATATTTATTTCCCCCAGTGTGTGTGTGTGTGTGTGTGTGTGTGTGTGTGTGTGTGGGCAGGTGTGTGTGTGTGGGCAGGTGTGTGTATGTGTGTGTGTGTGGGCAGGTGTGTGTGTGTGTGGGCAGGTGTGTGTATGTGTGTGTGTGTGGGCAGGTGTGTGTGTGTGGGCAGGTGTGTTTGTGTGTGGGCAGGTGTGTTTGTGTGTGTCTGTGTGGGCAGGTGTGTTTGTGTGTGTGTGTGTGGGCAGGTGTATGTGTGTGTGGGGGGGGCAGGTGTGTGTGTGTGTCTGTGTGGGCAGCTGTGTGTGTGTGTGTGTGTGTGTATATGTGTGTGTGTCTGTGTGGGCAGGTGTGTGTGTGTATATGTGTGTGTGTGTGTGTGTGTGGGCAGGTTAGAAAGTCTTGCCCTGTTGAACACTACACCTGACTTGAGGCCACCACCTCTTGGTTGTCCAATGTTCTTGCTTCTCTAGGGCTCTTCTCAGATATTCATTATACCAGCTCCCCAGAATACCAAAGTTATGGTGGGTGACCGCGAGCCCTGGTGGTGGTCATAACTGCGGCCACCCAGGGGCAATACTCCATAACAACAATCCCCTGAGGTGGTGTAGGATGTAAGGACCTATTCACACTACATTCAGCGCTGCATTCAGGTCTTTACACAAGGCTTACAACTGAATCCCTGAAATTCAGGATTGTGCTGTCTGAAATGAGACATCTGAAAGCAGAGAAAATGGAGCTTAAAGATTCAGACTTTAGCCTTGGTTTGCCTTTGTTCAAATCAATGGCTATGTCAAGGCACATCTGAATGCCATTTTTCAGGGATTTAGATAGAAGCCTGGAAAGAGGAGATGAATGCATTGCAAAATTCAGTGTGAATAGGCCCTTATATCTGGAGTCTTGATATTGATGCCACAAGCATTTTACTTGTTTTTAACTTAAAAAAAAATACACACACACAAATTATACACACACACACTATACATACACACACACTATACATACACACACACTACACATACACACACATTATACACACACACACACACACTATACATACACACACACTACACATACACACACACACACACTATACATACACACACACACACACTATACATACACACACATTATACACACACACACACTATACATACACACACACAAATGTGTGTGTGGGCAGGTGTGTGTGTGTGGGCAGGTGTGTGTGTGTGTGGGCAGGTGTGTGTGTGTGATGTCTGTCTGTTTGTGTGTGTGTTTGTGTGGGCAGATGTCATTGTGTGATGTCTGTTTGTATGTATTTTTGTATTTCAAATGTGTTTATGCGTGTCTGTATATGTTTGTGTGTGTGTATGACTGCATGCGGCCTACTGCTGAGTATAGTTGGCGCCGTGCGGCCTCCTGATGTCTCTGGGGGGGCTCCGTGCGGCCTCCTGCTGTGTATAGATGGCTACGTGCGGCTCCCCGCTGTGTATAGATGGCTACGTGCGCCCCCCCGCTGTTTATAGACGGCGCCGTGCGGCCCCCCGCTGTGTATAGATGGCTACGTGCGCCCCCCGCTGTGTATAGATAGCTATGTGCGGCCCCCCGCTGAGTATAGATGTCGCCGTGCGGCCTCCTGCTGTGTATAGATGGCTACGTGCGCCCCCCGCTGTGTATAGATAGCTATGTGCGGCCCCCCGCTGAGTATAGATGCCGCCGTGCGGCCTCCTGCTGTGTATAGATGGCTACGTGCGGTCTCCCGCTGAGTATAGATGGCGCTGTGCGGCCTCCTGCTGTCTCTGGGGGGAGCGCCGTGAGGCATCTATACTCAGCAGGAGGCCGCACGTAGCCAGCTATACACGTATACTCAGCAGGAGGCCGCACGTAGCCATCTATACGGTGCCATCTATACACAGCGGGAGGCCGCACGGCGCCATCTATACACAGTGGGAGGTCGCACGGCGCCATCTATACACAGCGGGAGGCCGCACGGAGCCATCTATACACAGCGGGAGTCTCAGTGTTTTGCAAGAGCAGTCAATAAATTCTGCTTGACTAATTCTGAGCACCATAAAGTCTGGTTCGCTTCTAACCTGCTGTCTTCATTTTCAGCTTGCTGAATTCTAACTCATTTACTGTCATTCGAGACGATGCCTTTGCTGGTCTCTTTCACCTTGAATACCTGTAAGTGCTCCACTTAATGTCATATTTTTGATTCTGTTCTTCTTCATCTTTTGGCATGTGCAATTGTATGAGCAAGTATTCATATGAATTTATGACCTACTTAAATCTTGGAGGACCTTAAATTTTATTCAATAAAGTTTTTTTCCAGTTTAAAACTATGGGACATATATGTGCCTTGGTCCTCAAAAGGTTTTTAAAGGGGCTGCAAACATAAATACGAAAAAAATAATTCAATTAGTGCTTTTTGTGTTCATTTAATTTTTATTTGAAGTCCATTTTTTTTATATACCTTGAAATTAAGCCCTACCCCGTGGAATGAAGCCCTACCTACATAACATCTGAGAGCTACATGGATCCCGCTTGTGAGGTGCCTGTCCGTCACTGCTATTCAGTTTTAGGGTCCACTCACTAAGCCATATATTCTCTCATGCAAGAGAATAGGGCCAATTATGCTAATGACACTGGGCTCAAACTCTGTCAGAGCTTCAACTGAGTGTGATCCGATTCTCTCGCAGCACAGATATGGAGAAGATGGAGAACTTAATTTCTCCATCTTCTCCATAGTCTCTGTGAGTGTTCATCGGACTGCACTTGGATGACATCCGAGTGCAGTCCAATGTTTTACGTGCACCCATAGACTTGTATGGGTGCACATGGTCCGAATATCGAATGAGATTATTTTCTCATGCCAATAATCGCACTGTCCCATAGTATAACATAGAGCCGAGTCCTATCCGATAAAACATCACATAGCATTCGGCCGTGTTATACGACAGTGTGAGCGAGCCCTTAGAGTCAAGGAATATTTACATGTAGATGATGATATTACTCTCCAAGTGTATATTTTTTTAGGCGAGTTCATAGTAAATGCTTTGCATTTTTGACATGTGATCAACTAAAGAACAAGAAAGATTTAGGACCTCGCCTATAGAGAAACGGAAAATAGTTTGGAGGACTTGCATGTCCTTTTTTATTTATTATGAGAAAATCATAAAAGATCCCGTTTTTTAACCATGCTGTGACTTTCTGCTGAGGGAGAGGGAGAGAGCTGCCCTATTCAGAGTCTGTAATAAGACCTGCTGACAAAAGTGTTGAAGATACAGTCTAATGTGAATTAACAATGAAAAAAAGTTAATTTAACAAATGGCTTGTATTTTTTTTAATACAAACTTTTTTGTCTTTACAGCTCCTTTAAAGGGAATCTGTCATCAGGTTTTTGCCACCTAATCTGAGAGCAGCATAATGTAGGGTTAGAGGCACTGATTCCAGTAATGTGTCACTTACTGGGCTGCTTAGTGTTGTTTTGATAAAATCATTGATTTGTCAGAAGGTAATTATCACTAGATGACTAGTAAGTTCTGTAGGACCCCACCCCCATCACTGATCAGTAGATTTCTGTGTACAATGAGCATGGGCAGAAAGCTGCCAATCAGTGGTGTGGGTGGGGCTATACAGAGCGCAGCATTCAGAGAGCTGCTAGATCTGCAGCAGATAAAACAAAACGGTGATTTTCTCAAAATGACAACAAGCAGCTGAAAAAGTGACACATCGCTGGAATCAGGGTATCTGCCCCAATATTGTGCTGCTCTCAGATGAGGCAGCACAATTAATATTATGCCAAATTAATTTCCCGTGAACTATCACATGATCTATCACAGGGGATCATGTGACATGTCACGTGATAAATCAGGTGTGTGGAGGGGGCCCGCGCCTTCTAAACTGCCCAGGGCCCTTGCTACTCTTAATCCACCCCTGCCTATATCCCCGGAGCGGCCTGGCTGCCCCAGTATGCCGGCGAGTCGCATACCTTGGGCGACTTTAAAGAAAGGCTGTATAGCCTGTTCAAAGTTTATCCCCTGACAGAAGAACAGAAGGTAAGCATACTGATAGGGCAGTTAACTGGTGCGGCCCAGCGGGAGGTAAAGTCTTGGACAGCTGAGGAGAAAAGGACTGTAAGGGGGGTTCTGACCCGTCTACGGGACACCTTTGATGCCCGTACCTCAGCAGAAATCAAAATGCGGTTCTATGGATGTAAGCAGCGAGCTCAAGATAGCATCCGAGATTATGCCCTAAATTTACAGGAAGCCTTGGGGGCAATTAAGCAAGCTGACCCTGGCAGCGTGCAGGATACAGATAAACTATTGACTGACCAGTTCATAGAAGGTCTGCTGTCCAGCGCCCACAGAACCCAGCTGCGCCTCATGGCCCTACAGAACCCCGATTTGACTTTTGCACAGTTCAAAGATAGGGCCATCCGGGTGCTCCGAGAACCTGCACCGGGTGGCGCTGTAGCTTCCCGGCGCCCTGCCATCCCTTACCACCAGGGGGCGGCGCCCTATCCCGCAGACCTTGTGGGGGCTGATGCGCAGGCCCTAAATCCATCCCCGCCTGCAAACCTGCACCATCAGGTCCAAGAACTAACAAAGAGTGTTGCTGCATTGACCAGGACCATACAGTCATTACAAATGGACCCGTCAGGACCAATCCAGCTGGCTTCCAGTCCGGAGGATGTCCCGTGGCGTCGACGGAGGAGGATCCCGTCGTTCAGAGGGAGGCCCGCCGATCATTACACTGAGGATGGACAGCCGATTTGCCGCTGTTGCAGCTAGCCGGGACACGTAGCCAGGTACTGTACTTTAAATGGGTCCGACCTGGGGCAAAGGGCCATCCCCCAGGCATAAGGTCATCAGGCCCATCTAATTGGCGTGATAAGTACGTAGGGGGACGCCCGGTTTTACCCGTAGTGCTGGACGGTATCCCCATAAGTGCACTGCTGGACACCGGGTCCCAAGTGACTACCATCCCCTATGTACTTTTCAAGCAGTACTGGAGTGACACTGATATAACTCGTTATCCAGACGATGACTTGAGCATCATCGCCAGCAATGGTCAACCCGTGCCGCAGGTGGGGTTCAGAGAGATGACCATTAAGATTGGTAAACTTGAACTGCCGGCACAGGGAGTGATCATTGTGGACATTGACCGTCGAGAAAGTCACCCTAAAATAACCTTGGGTACTAATGTGATTGAAAATTGTCTTTCAGAAGTAATTGTAATTTTGCAGCAGGTGGCGATGAATGCAAGCTCCAGCCAACAGAGGGTCCTCCAGAAGGAGATAAGAGCCCTGATGAGATGGCAACAGGTAGAACTGTCTGGTGGTGAGATCGGTAGCGTGAGGATGAGCGACCCGTTCCCCATTGCCATGCCCCCCAAAAGTGAAATGATCTGGTGTCGGACTGCAATCGGGTTAAGAGGGAGAGACTACCAAGCCATGGTAGAACCCGTGTACTCAGACAGCAGGCCCACCATTTTGACAGCCCGGGGGGTGGTCGATGTCCGCCATGGAAGGGTGCCCGTCCGGATCTTAAACTTTGGGGAAAGGGAAGTACACTTGCCCCGGTACGCTACACTAGCCAAATTGTATACTGTTGAACACAATGCTGTCAGGGCCATGGAACCCTTGCCTCCATCTCCCCAGGCGGAGGATAATGGTTCCCAGAAACCCAAGGAGGACTGGTGCCAGAAACTCCACGTGGGTGCTGACTCCACTCCCTTGCACCAAAAACTTGGAGTCTATCGGGTGGTTCAAGAGTACGAGAGAATCTATAGTAAGCACCCGCTAGACTTCGGCAGAGTGAAAGGGGTAGAACACCACATCCCCACGGGGAGCCACCCACCAATAAAAGAAAGATACAGACCTGTACCACCCCGCACGCTATCAGAACGCAAAGGGCATGCTGAGAGAAATGAAGGAAGCCGGGGTCATTAGAGACAGTTGTAGCCCCTGGGCAGCCCCCTTGGTTCTGGTAAAAAAGAAAGACTGTACTATGAGAATGTGCGTGGACTATAGAGAAGTCAATCGTATCACCCATAAAGACGCATACCCGTTGCCTAGAATAGAGGAGTCTTTGGTCGCACTAAAATCAGCTAATTTCTTCTCTACTTTGGACCTTACTAGTGGGTACTGGCAGGTTCCTGTGGCAGAGGCTGATAAGGAGAAGACCGCCTTCACCACCCTGATGGGATTAAGTAAATTCAACTATATGCCGTTCGGGCTCTGCAACGCACCCGGGACCTTCCAGAGGCTGATGGAATGCTGTCTAGGGCACCGAAACTTTGAGACGGTCCTACTTTACCTGGACGACGTGATTGTCTATTCGAAGACTTACGAGGACCATCTAAAGCACCTGGCCGAGGTGTTCGAGGCCCTGGCAGGCTTTGGCATGAAAGTGAAACCCTCCAAGTGCCATCTGTTAAAGCCGAAGGTACAGTACCTGGGACACGTGGTGAGTGCAGAAGGAGTAGCCCCCGACCCTGACAAAATCATGGCAATAAAGAACAGGCCAAGCCCCTCTAACATAAAAGAAGTGAGACAGTTCGTCGGGTTGGTAGGCTACTACCGAAGGTTCATCCCCAGGTTCACCAAGATGGCAGCCCCTATGCAGGACCTCCTTATAGGACAATCTAAGACCAGAAGCCAAAAGCCACCCTTCAAGTGGGACAAGCCGGAAGAGGAGTCCTTCCGCCAGCTGAAGATGGCCCTCACGGGGGATGAGATCCTGGCATACCCTGATTATGGCCAGCCTTTTATCCTCCACACAGACGCCAGTAATGTGGGGCTGGGAGCCGTACTGTCACCGAACCAACAGGACAGAGAAAGGGTGATCGCGTACGACAGCCGAGAGAAACCCGGAGAATTACAGCTCCTTTAAGCTGGAGTCCTTGGCAGTGGTGTGGGCCGTAACAGAACGTTTCAAGCATTACCTGGCCTCTGTGAAGTTCACTGTGTACACGGACAACAATCCGTAGACACATCTGGACAATGCGAGACTTGGTGCCCTAGAGCAGCGGTGGATGGCCCGGCTAGCAAACTATGACTTCACCATCAAGCACCGGGCAGGCCGAGCCAATGCCAATGCAGATGCCCTATCGAGAATGCCCCACTTGCCCGATGAGGGAGAAGATCCAGATGAGTTGGAGGAAATAGAGCTCCCTGCATTCCACCGGTACGGAAGGAAGGAAGGTACCAGCCAGAAGACGCCCTTGATGCCCATCGTCACCAGGCAGCCTCTTGAGCTGGTAGCTCTGGACCATGTGAAACTGGCTCCAAGCCGGTCGGGCTACGTCTATGCCCTGACAATAGTGGACCACTATTCCCGGTTCCTGGTGGTGGTTCCTGTTAAAGACTTGACAGCCCAAACAGCGGCCAGAGCCTTCCAACAACACTTCTGCCATCCACACGGGTATCCGGAACAGGTCTTGACAGATCAAGGTCCAGCGTTTGAGGCTGAAATCTTCCAGGAGTTCTGCAACCTCTACGGCTGTAAGAAGATTCGGACAACATCTTACCACCCACAAACCAACGGGCTATGTGAGAAAATGAATAATATCGTCATTGATCTCCTCAAAACGTTGCCCCTGGAAGAACGCAGCCTGTGGCCGGAGAAGCTGCCAGACCTGATAGACTTATACAACCATATCCCGGTGAATGCTACAAATTGCACCCCGGCTTACCTGATGAGGGCAAGACCAGGTAAGCTGCCGATAGACCTGGAGATGGGAGTCCTCCCCACCTCCCCAGACGCGGACTGGGATACGGAACGGCGGCTACAGTACAAGAAGGTACAGGAGAATGTGGAGAGGAGTCTGGCTCAAGCGAGAGAAAAGCAAGAGAGGCTCTTCAACCAACACGCCCCTGCTGGTCCCCTGGAACCTGGTGAGCAGGTCCTGAAGCGGAAGAGAAGGCTTCACAAGCTAGATGACCAGTTGGAGAGCGACCCGTACACAGTACTGCAGTCCAACCACAACAACCCGAAGGTATGTGTAATTGCCAAGGATGGAGGAGAAACCACTAGCACCGTCTCCAGAGACCACCTAAAAAGGTGCCCCAAGCAACTACAGAGTGCAGGAGAAGATCAAGATGACCTTGAACCCGCAGAAGACAAGAAAGAAATGATCAGCACAGTTCTTGGAGAGTTCCCCCGGTCCTGGACTCGGATAAATGATGCAATAGTGGTACCCGTCCTACACTTCCTTCAACCAACCCAGCAGGAACCTACAGGAGAGCAGGAGGAATCAGAAGACCAAGCAGCCCTAGAGGCAGAAGAACCCATGCCAGCAGCCCAGGAGAGTCAACCCTCTGCTGACAGTGAGCCTGCCATACCTGCGGTAAGCCAAAGGACCCACAGATAGCTGCCTGCACTGCCTGTAAACCCAGCTAGTAGCTGTACCCTGAATGCTAGTGGGGAAAGTCAGGTTAGACCACCACCAGACAGTGGGTTACGCAGGTCAACCCGGAGCACTAGGGGGCAAATACCAGCTCGCTGGAAGATCTAAATGCTGTATATTGTAAATGTTTTATGTTTGTTGCCTGGTTGCTAATTATGTTTTTCCAGTCTTTCTAGTTCATGGACTAACAGGTTATGGACGCTGAATAACCGGAACTGTCTTGTAGATAGTTGCACTTGGTGCCCTCTTTCGAAGATGGCCACGGAAGAAAAATCTGTCCGGTGTGGCCTCCTTGTGGCCCAAAGTAGAGAGCTCAGCCTTGTCGCCACGCCCAAGGCGAGGAACTTGGGGTTTATGGAAACAGGTCCCCACACCGTGGAAAACTTCACACCTTGTTGGGTGACATGGACACCCGTCACGGAAGCGCCGTGACCTCAAGGACAAAATATACTTGTATATATGTTATGTTGTCATTTATACCCTGCATTTGTGTTTCCTGTTTAGTCCGGAGTAATAAATTTTACTAGGGGAGAATGTGTCACCCCAGGCCTGGATGCCACAAACAATAATCTGTGTCTGAGAGCAGGAGGGAGGTCCCCTGGTTAGGGACAATTAGCATACAGCACCTCCTGTCCCAGGCCAGCAGGGGGAGCTGGCTGCCCCTATAAAAGCTGGAACTGGGGGCAGGGTTAGAGAGAACTGGAAGACCTAGCTCAGGAGTGAGACTAGTCCCAGAGAAGGAAGGACAGTTCAGCTGTAGCTGAGGAGTCCGTGAGGCAGAGGAGAAACTGCAAGCCAGGGACAGAGGTGACGAGAGCCGGTCCTGGAAGAGAACCAATCTACCGGGCATTGGGGTCCGGGGCTGTCAGGGTTACAAGCCCAGCAGCAGAGAACCAACCTGCGAGGGATTTCAGGTCCCTTGGCCTAAGAAGCCTGGAGGCTCCGCCACACAGAGGGACCAGTACAGCGAGGAGCAAGCAACAGGTACCCAAGGCCCTAGTCGCATGCCATACAGGCGAGAAGTACACGGCCAGCTCAGAGACGTGGGCTATTACACCACGAAAAGGGGGATAGTCAGAAAGAGCATAGAGAGAACGGTAGGCCTACACACTCACCCTGACCAGTGGGGCTCGCCCGAATGCTCTCAGACACCCAGGCCCATTCCTAACCGGTACTGTTGGGTCATTAATAATATCTACAATAAAGACCCTGAACTGTTTGAAGCGGACTCTGAACTCTTACTATTGCGGCCTGCACTATCACCCCCAACATCCACCTACACTGCCCTGAGGCTACACTCTTCCCGTGGGGAGTTATCCTACACCTGTGCTGCACACCAACACCAGCCTCAGCAGTCTGCCTCGCAGCGGCGGTTATCCCTGACCGCAATCCACGGGTGGCGTAGTCGGACATTCAAAACACTGATAAATAGACTGCCACCATTTGGTCTGACCACCCTGAGCCACGGGATCGGGTTGCCACTACTACCCCCATCAGCACCGTACACTAGAAGGCCCGGTTCCGTGTACCCCACGGCCCAGGGGGCGAGTCATGTGCATCAAATTATACATACACATATGGGGCAGTGGGGCTTCATACTATATACAGGTGCTTCTCACAAAATTAGAATATCATCAAAAGTTAGTTTATTTCAGTTCTTCAATGCAAAAAGTGAAACTCCTATATTATATAGAGTCATTACACACAGAGTGATCTATTATATAGAGTCATTACACAGAGGGATCTATTATATAGAGTCATTACACACAGAGTGATCTATTATATAGAGTCATTACACAGAGGGATCTATTATATAGAGTCATTACACACAGAGGGATCTATTATATAGAGTCATTACACACAGAGGGATCTATTATATAGAGTCATTACACACAGAGCGATCTATTATATAGAGTCATTACACACAGAGGGATCTATTATATAGAGTCATTACACACAGAGGGATCTATTTTAAGTGTTTATTTCTGTTAATGTTGATGATTATGGCTTACAGCCAATGAAAACACAAACGTCATTATCTCAGTAAATTAGAATACTTCATAACAACAGCTTGAAAAATGTTTTTAAAATCAGAAAAGTTGGCCTACTGAAATGTATGTTTAGTAAATGCCCTCAATACTTGTTCGGGCTCCTCGTGCATCAATTACTGCATCAATGCGGCAATGTGGCATGGAGGGATCAGCCTGTGGCACTGCTGAGGTGTTATGGAAGCCCAGGTGGCTTTGATAGCAGCCTTCAGCTCATCTGTATTGTGGGGTCTGGGGTCTCATCTTCCTCTTGACAATACCCCATAGATTCTCTATAATAGATTCTCTATGGGGTTAAGGTCAGGCGAGTTTGCTGCCAATCAAGCACAGTGATACTGTTGTGTGTAAACCAGGTATTGGTACTTTTGGCAGTGTGGACAGGGGCCAAGTCCTGCTGGAGAATGACATTTCCATCTCCATAAAGCTTGTGGGCAGAGGGAAGCATGAAGTGCTGTAAAATGTCCTGGTAGACGGCTGCGCTGACTTTGGTCTTCATAAAACATAGTGGACCTACACCAGCAGATGACATGGCCCCCCAAACCATCACTGATTGTGGAGACTTCACACCAGACCTCCAGCAGCTTGGATTGTGGCCTCTCCACTCTTCCTCCAGACTCTGGGACCTTGATTTCCAAATGAAATGCAAAATTTACTTTTCATCTGAAAACAACACCTTGGGCCACTGAGCATCAGTCCAGGTCTTTTTCTCTTTGGCCCAGGTAAGACGCTTCTGGCGTTGTCTATTGGTCATGAGGGGCTTGACACAAGCAATGCGACACTTGTAGCCCATGTCCTGGATACGTCTGTGTGTGGTGGCTCTTGAAGCAGTGACTCCAGCAGCAGTCCACTCCTTGTGAATCTCCCCCAAATTTTTGAATGGCCTTTTCTTAGCAATCCTTTCAAGGCTGCGGTTATCCCAGTTGCTTGTGCACCTTTTTCTGCCACACTTTTTCCTTCCACGTCCATTAATATGCTCGGATACAGCACTCTGTGAACAGCTGCTTCTTTAGCAATGACCTTTTGTGGCTTACCCTCCTTGAGGAGTGTGTCAATAACTGCCTTTTGGACATCTGTCAAGTCAGCAGTCTTGCCCATGATTGTGGAGCCTACTGAAACTGACTAAGGGACCTTTTTAAATGCTTAGGAAGCCTTTCCAGGTGTTTCTTGTTAATTCTAATTTACTGAGATAATGACTTTTGTGTTTTCATTGGCTGTAAGCCATAATCATCAACATTAGCAGAAATAAACACTTAAAACAGATCACTCTGTTTGTAATGACTCTGTATAATATATGAGTTTCACTTTTTGGATTTAAGAACTGAAATAAATTCACTTTTTGATGATATTCTAATTTTCTGAGAAGCACCTGTATGTAGCAGTGCGGCAATTATACTATATACAGTCAGGAGTATAAGTACTTGATACACTGATAATTTCGAAAGTTTTTCCACCTACAAAGAATGAAGAGGTCTGTTTTGTTCTACTTAACTGCTGCAACTTGGACCTTTAACAGGATTTATATTTCACCTATGAGAAAGCATACTATGTGTATTTGGCAGATTAACTCAGGCATGTTTATGATAAACTGAATACCTGGATTGGAGTCCTATTTGTATACAGAATATTGACTATTAATGCTGGCAGAGTAAGTCTTAGGCTATATTCACACTAGGTGTTTTTTTCTGCAGCAAAACATAATCTCTTGGCAGGAAAGAAGTAGCGTCAAAAACGCAGGTTTTGGTGTGTTTTTTTGCAGTGGCTCTTGGTGCATTTTTGGTGCGTTTTTCAGGATCCCAAAGTTCAGCTTTGCTTCCACCATAGACACATGAGAACAGGTCACCATTGCAAGACATATGTTCATGAAAAAGTACACATTACAAATGTAACAGGGGGCGGGTGGGGGGTGAATTGGTCTGGAATGGTTTATCTAAGACCCTGGCAGTGCATTGAATTTGTAGGACACTATTTACTTTCACATTATGGTTTGCCATTGAGTTGCTCAGGCATTGTTCATTTTCACACCTCCCTGGGCCACACGTGTTGTTCAATCTCACACCTAGCTCAACCAATGTTTACTTTGTAGGCATCACTAATTTAATTAAACTGTAATAATCCAAGCTGCTATCTCAGGTGACCAAGACAAGATGGTTTAAACTTGGGAAAATCACAAAAATAAATGTGTGTCACATACTTGCTTTTTTCACTAAAAACGCAGCAAAATGTTCGCACTAGGCTTTTTTTCAGCATTTTTTTCCACCACCCTTTTTTTTAATGGGTGAAAAACGCTGAAACAAGTGACATACTCTATTGCAAAAAGCCATGGAAAGCACAAAATACTGAGGACAAATAAGCAAGCTTTGTGCATGAGATTTCGGAAATCTCATAGACTTTGTTGGTACTGTAAAACGCAGCTGAAAATTTGCATAAAAAAGCCCGCTAAAAAAACGTCTAGTGTGAATATAGCCTTGTATAACGGTTCGCCAATGAGTTAGGATATATGACCACGATGCAGAAATGCTGCGGATTTTTCCTAAGCGTTTCTGCATCTCCCTGGGTTGTCAAGCGCTTTGCCAAGTGATTTTAGCATCACTTGGAAAAGTGCTTGACAACTTGGTCACACTATATAATTCCATGCAACCGGCATGGATTTATATAGTGTGACCAAGTTACCATGCTGCAAATGCAGCATCAATAATGAAAAAAAAGAATAATAATGGTGAAAAATAAAAAAAAAACATTATACTCATCTTCCGATAGTCCTCGATCTCCTTCTCCGGTGCGTCCGGTGTCTTTGGCGGATCACGGTGCTGTAAAAGGACCTTTCATGACGTCATTTAGTCATGTGACAGGTCACGCAACCGCCGATGTCAGCGGTCACGTGACCTGTCACATGACTAAATGGCATCATGGAAGGTCCTTTTACCACCGCGAGCAGCCGAAGAGCCAGCAGCACCGCCGGGAGCAGACAGGGGCCATCAGAAGGTAAGTATATGTTTATTTTTTATTTTAATTCTATTTTAACTACAGGTACTATGGTACCCGGGTCTGGAGGAGAGTCTCTTCATCTCCAGACCCGGGTACCATCCACGCATTGAGTCGCATAATATCCACATGTGTATTTGTAGTCATGCGGATGTTATGCGTTCCAATGCAAGTCAATGGCGGCTAAATCGCAGCGACTCTGCAAAATTAAAGGACGTGCTGCGGATTTTTCCGCAATGATAATCCGCAGCGGAAATCTCCGCGGCATGTGCACAGCACATGCGGATTATCATTGGGAACCATTGCAGACCTATCACCAAGCGTTTTTTAAGTGTTTCCGCAGCGAAAGTTACGCTGCAGAAACGCCTAAAAAACGCATAGTGGGCACACAGCCTTAAAAGTTCTATGGTGAAGAAAAACACGTGAGATAATAAATGCGAAATATACAATATTTCCCATAATATGACTGAGGATATCTTTAGGGTGTATTCACTGTTTTTTCTTCTGCAGCAATAAATGCTGTGTTTTACAGCACCATCTTAGTGAATGACATTTCTGAAATCTCATTCACATGCTGTTTTTTTTGCATTTTTTTAAAATCTGCAGCTTGTCAAGTCTTTCAGAGGTTTTGCAGCATTTTTCACCCATTCAAATGAATGGAAAAAAAAACACAAGTAAAAACACCTGAATTTTAAGCAGCGTTTTTCCTGCCTCCTTTGATTTTTGAGGTAGAAAAAAAATGCTGCCAAAATACAACTTGTGAACACACCTTTATCCTGGTTGTGTTCTAATTGGATATAAAATAGAACGGCCATGATAACATGGGTAGTTAATTGTATGGTGTTTTCACTTTAAATATTACCAGGCCGCATTCTATTTGCGCAGAGCTGCTCCGTGAAGATTCTATCACAAGATTCCGTGATGACATCACAGGTGATGGTGACATCACTGCTCACAGTCGCTATATATGCAATGCACATAGGCTCACCCGTGCCTTTCTTGGCTCTATAGTGACTGATAGCACTTGCAGTTTTTCACTATGGCTGGAATTGTTTTGGACATTCCTCAGGTAAAAGCACTATTGATGATCCTTATGATCAATCGTCCTAACAGTGTGCTTCTACCACCCGATGGCGTCCTCAGCTTCACTCACCGGCTGGTGATGGAGCTAGTAAAGGATTGCCTGACCAAACACCGACAACGTCGTCTAACGTCAGACTATCTGACGGATTTACTTCAGAACATCAGGACATTACTACACCAGGTAAGTGGCGGACACTCTGCACAGAACATCTCAATATTAACAGATAATAATGGAGGGATAGAAGCTTTTTCTTCTAATATATCGTATTTTGCAGACCATAAGACGCACCAAAATTTTTTGGGAGGTAAATAGGAAAAACATTTATTATAATAAAATGGGGGTCTGTCTTATAGTCCGAATTTTCGGTTGCTTACTGAGGGGGGGTGGTGGCAGTGGAGCGAGGTCACAGGAGGCAGAGTCGCTGCTGCAGGAAGTCGGCAGTAGGAGTGGGGCGCTGCTGCGGGCTCCAAGCTGGGAGGAGCGGGGTGTCCAGAAGGTACGAGGCTGCGGGCCCTGGGCTTCAAGGAAATGTTAGCGGTAATTCAGGAGGGGAGGCCCTGCTCTGCTTATTGATTTCTCTGCAGTGGGCTTCAAGAAGTAGGCTGCTGGAGATGGCCAATACGCAGTTTGAGATCTCAGCTCCTCATTGAGCCGAGATCTAAATCTGGACATGCACTGCCTCCAGCGGCCATTTGCCTGAAGCCCACCGCCAGAAATTCAATGGGCAGAGCGGGGACTCCCCTCCTAAATCACCGCTAACATTGCCTTGAAGCCCAGGGCCCGCAGCCTCGCACCTCCTGGACACCCCGCTGGCCCGCAGGAGCGCCCCACTTCTACTGCTGGCTTCCTGCAGCAGTGACCCTACTTCCTGTGACCTCACTCCACCACAGCCACCCCCCTGGTAAGCTACATTCAGACAATTATTATTATTAATAATCTGTCTGATATGCTGGGGTGGAGAGTTCCAGAGTAGGGGGGATGCACGGGAGAAATCTTGTATGCGATTGTGGGAAGAGGAGATAAGAGGGGAGTAGAGAAGAAGATCTTGTGAGGATCGGAGGTTGCGTGCAGGTAAGTACCGGGAGACTAGGTCACAGATATATGGAGGAGACAGGTTGTGGGTGGCTTTGCATGCCAAGGTTAGGGTCTTGAACTGGAGTCTCTGGGTAATGTGGAGCCAGTGAAGGGATTGGCGGAGCGAGGGGAAAAGCCAGGGAATAGCGGGGGGACAGGTGGATTAGTCAGACAGCAGAGTTTAGGATAGATTGGAGGGGTGCGAGAGTGTTAGAAGGGAGGTCAAAAATTTTGGAAAAAAAGGCATCTTATAGTCCAAAAAATACGGTAAAACACAACGAGTCCCCAAATACAGTATGTAGTCATTGTATCTGCAGACAGAGAACCGATGTCACATACAATTTCCGCCTCCATTCTGATCGCTCTCATCTCAAAATTCTCCTTTCCATTTTTCCTTCTTTATAGGCTGAAGAAAGATCTCAGACTGAAGATTTGGCTGTCTTTAAAGAACTGGCCGAAAAAGTCCTGTCTATACTAGAACGCTCATTGGAACGCCCGGTAAGGATCAATATTAATAGACGTATCTTAATCCACCGTATCTGAGGAGACTTTCTGAGAAAAGGTCTGAAGATGGCGCGGGATTTGTATCGTTACAATTGGTGCATCTGTAAATGTTGGTTTAGTCCTTCATGATTTATGTATTTGGTGATTTAGTGAAATCTTCCACATAGTAATTATATACATTATATCTATCAGGAAACAACAGGAGGCGACGCCAAATATGGGCAAAATGTGACCCCGAAAATCCCTGACCCTAATAGGAGTCAGCCGGAGCTGAACAGCGATCTGATTACAGGTGAGCGATCACCCGACCTTCTACAAGGAATATCCAGATATTACAGAGGACGGAGGATAATGTTAGATTTACTCTCTACTCTGTGTAATGGGAACCTGGCAGCACATTGTTACATATAGAAGTAGTGGTGTGACGGTATAGGCCATTGTCCCCTAATAATAATTGTTTGTAGAAATCCAATGTGCTAGTCAGGAGAAATGTAAAGTAGACACCATATTCAAATTAGAATGGAAGTGCACTGGGGGCGTGAAAGAAGAAATCCAAGTGCAGTGACACGCCCCCAGTGCACTTCCAGGCTAATTTGCAAATCTCTCCTATGTTTCAGCTCTCTTACCATCACTCATATGTGCAGCGTGGGTGGGGGCTTCCTCATTCATGTGATGGAGGGTCCATTCTGCAGTGCTATACCAAGTAACATGAAATAAATTAAATTTAAATTGCATTACTGCTCTAGAAAATGGGAAAAAATTAAGATACTGAGCACATAATTTGGCCAATTCATGAATGCCCAGCAGCCAATGACAAGGCGATCTTTTTGTTGGAATCCTCTCCTAATGTGAATCCTCTCCTAGGCTGAAGCCTACATTTATATGGGTAGGTAGGATCCTGTTGTAATTAAAACCACCCCGGGCTGATGGGTGGAGATAGGTTCCCAGCAAAAAAGGTCGCCTTGCCGTGACTGCTGGGCATGCATCGAGCAAAAGAAGGTCGCCTTGCCGTGGCTGCTAGGCATGCACCCAGCAAAACAAGGTCGCCTTGTCGTGACTGCTGGGCATGCACCCAGCAAAAGAAGGTCGCCTTGTCGTGACTCCTGGGCATGCACCCAGCAAAAGAAGGTCGTCTTGCCATGACTGCTGGGCGTGCACCCAGCAAAAAAAAAGGTCACCTTGCCGTGGCTACTTGGCATGCACCCAGAAAAAGAAGGTCGCCTTGCCGTGGCTGCTGGCCATGCATGAATTGGCCAAATTATGCGCTAAGTATCTTCCTTTTATCCTATTTTATACAGCAGTAATGCAATTCAAATTTCATTTATTTCATGTTTACATGCTATAGCGTTACAGAGTGCAACTTTGTTAGTTATGTATTTGGATGGCTACTCTTAGTATGCACCTGTTCACACCCATTTTCTTTTCGGAAGTGATGGTCAGTCTTTTGTTATTTATGAAGGGGTTCCTCCATCATTTACATTACATTTATCTATGGATTCCCCGTATATTCTCATATTTAGAATCCCCATATAACGAGTATTAATCCCATTTACAGACATCTTGTCATTTCTCCGTTATATTGCTGTATTATCTATGTAGGAATAATATCCTCTAATACATTTCATTTCTTCATCATTATTTTAGAAACAACTGAGCTGTCGAATCCTAACAATGGAATTAGTGAGATCCCGGAGATCCAAGAATCCGTAAGTATCATAGAGGGGGATGCGTGTGTGTCATCAGATCATGGGGTGTGAATGACTCGTCCAGTATTATCCCCCATACAACCATGGTACGTCTCTATTCTAAGTGTAGATGACCCTATGGTGTTAATTACATGTGAATTACAGGGAATCTGTCACCAGGTTTATGCTATTTGGTCTGAGAGAAGCATGATGCAGGGACAGAGACCCTGATTCCATGTGTTGATTACTTTACTCGGTGGAGCAGTTGTGATAAAATCACTATTTTTTTCTGCTGCAGAGCTCTGAATGCTGAGTCTTGTATAACCCCGCCCACACCATTGATTGGCAGCTTTCTGTGTACACTGTGCATAGGCAGAAAGCTGCTAATCAGTGGTGGAGGCAGGGGTACAGAGCAATAGGACTACCTGGCTAGACAGATAGTCTTCTAGTGATAATCTACTGATTTTATTGAAACAGCCACACACAGCCTAGTAAGTAACACATCACTGGAATCAGGGTCTCTGCCCCTACATCATGGTGCTTTCAGAATACATAGCAAACACCTGGTGACAGATTACCTGTAAGTCCTCCTCTGTGTGATCTCCCACATTATCCAGAATGTTATAGTAATGTATGATGACCGTTGCAGGGCGGCTCCAGGATTTCGTGGGCCCTGGGCGAAAGAGTCTCAGTGGCCCCTTTAACACATACCACGATTCATGATGCACAGATACCGCAGATAAATATATATACATATATGTATATATATATATATATACATATATATATATATATATATATATATAGTACAAGCCCGAAGATTTCACTTCTTACATTACATGAGCGATATCTATTGTAAATTCCACAATAACTCAGAAAGCGGCGAATCCTCACAGCTCACAGTGCAGACCGGACAGTAATGTCCTCCACACAGTATAATGGCACCACATAGTCCTCTATACCGTATTATGAGCTCCATATATTGCTCCATATAGAATAATGGACCCCATAAAATGCTCCACGCAGGCTGTGCCCCCATATAATGCCCCATGCAGGCTGTGACCCCACACATAATGCCCCATGCAGGCTGTGCCCCCCACATAATGCCCCATGCAGGCTTTGACCCCCCACATAATGCTCCATGCAGGCTGTGACCCTCACATAATGCCCCATGCAGGCTTTGACCCCCCACATAATGCCCCATGCAGGCTGTGCCCCCCCCCACATAATGCCCCTTGCAGGATGTCCCCCTCCCACATAATGGCCCATGCAGGATGTCACCCCCCATATAATTCCCCATGCAGAATGTCCCTCCCACATAATGCCCCATGCAGGCTGTGCCCCCCACATAATGCCCCATGCAGGCTGTGCCCCCCCACATAATGGCCCATGCAGGATGTCACCCCCCATATAATTCCCCATGCAGGATGTCCCCTCCACATAATGCCCCATGCAGGATGTCCCACCCCACATAATGCCCCATGCAGGATGTCCCCCACACATAATGCCCCATGCAGGATATCCCCCCCACATAATGCCCCATGCAGGATGTCACCCCCCATATAATTTCCCATGCAGGATGTCCCCCCCCACATAATGCTCCATGCAGGATGTCCCACCCCACATAATGACTCATACAGGATGTCACCCCCCATATAATGCCCCATGCAGGATGTCACCCCCCCATATAATGCCCCATGTAGGATGTCACCTCTCACCCCATATATTGGCCCATGCAGGATGTCACCTCTCACCCCATATAATGCCCCATGCAGGATGTCACTTCTCCCCCCATATAATACCCCATGCAGGATGTCACTCCCCCCATATAATGCCCCATGCAGGATGTCACCCCCCATATAATGCCCCATGCAGAATGTCACCTCTCACCCCATATAAAGCCCTATGCTGGATGTCACTCCCCCCCCATATAATGACCCATGCAGGATGTCACTTCTCCCCCTCATATAATACCCCATGCAGGATGTCACCCCCCTATATAATGCCCCATGCAGGATGTCCCCCCCATATAATGCCTCATGTAGGATGTCACCTCTTACCCCATATAATGCCCCATGCAGGATGTCACTCCCCCCCATATAATGCCCCATGCAGGATGTCACTTCTCCCCCCCATATAATACCCCACGCAGGATGTCCCTACCTCCCCCCCATATAATGCCCCATGCAGGATGTCACTTCTCCCCCCATATAATGCCCCATACCTCCATACATAAAAAAAAAAATCAAATGCTCACCTCACTGCTCACCAGCTGTGGAGAGGTAAGTATTGTGCCGGCCGTGGTCCTGGGCAAGCATTGAGGGGGGGGGGAGCAAGGCCCGCCTACTCAGGGCCCCGGCACTTGCCTGGGTGTGCAGGGTGCTAGCGCCAGGTCTGCCCAGCGTCCGGTTTGTATCCTCCCAACATCATATCAGTGTAAATCATCTGGGACATAATATGGGGGGAGAAGTTTTTGCATCTGTAACTTTTTTCCTGCATCTTCAATAAATCAGTATTATTTCTTATTCTTTTATAGAGCGTGATGGATTCATTGGTTCCGGCGAGAAAGCCGCATATGACCGACTATGAAACTTCCAAACTCATCAGCAGTGGAAATTTTGGGTGAGATTTCTGTTGCCATAATCCACATTTCTCAGGGTTCCCTATGATAATGCTTCTGCCCCTGCACTCTGCCATTCAGTGTTATCATAGGGAAATTATGTGATCTGTAGCAAATCAAACTGTAAGGAAAGCGATTTAAATAATATAATTACATATAATATAATATATAATAATATAATATTATTACATTCGCCTGTGCTAGACCCTCATCTGTTCTTATGCTGCCTCCTCCACCTGAGCTTTTCTGCTCTCCACTCTGATCTTTGTTTTGATGGGGGGGCTCCATTATGAAGCTGATCAGAGAAGTTGGCTACACATGGTCACATGAAGGGTGACACCATATTAACGTCAATGACATCTACACCCTCCACCATGACCATGTGGGCCCAATCACTGGCCTCAGCAGCAGAAGAGAGCCCTGGAGCACATTCATTTTGGACCAATTTTATTTGCACTAAATTGTATTTGGTCAGTTATAGCGAATCTGCCCAAAGAGAATTTCAGTAGATTCTCGTATCTATAATGTGACCTGGGTAATGGCTCCGGCAGAAGTGGCATTGTGGAGACCTCGCATAGGTGATCTATGTAGTGCTATTTTATGTATTTCTAGATGTGGATTTATAGTGGCGGCCAGACTTCTAGTATTAAACATATGCAAATTGTCTCTTCTGAGAGGAAGCAAACTAGAACTCCACCTATAGGAAGTAGCAATCCTAAAAGTCAATATCGACCCTTTAACAAGCCTTGTCACATGACTTAGGATAATAGCCAAAACCAAAATCTCAATTTGCAGGAACTGTGTTCTGGGGTACTGCCCCTCTTCAGTGCAAAGTGTGAGATATGGTTTGACTGGGTGAGAGGTGTCTGACCGGTATCCAAGGGGTTGACATTTCTCCTTGCGGACATGAGGAGACTTTTAAGCCACAATGCTCCTCTGGGAAATAGGATTGCTACTTCCCATAGGTGGCACTAGGGTGCTAGTTCTCTTCCTCTCTGAAAAGAGACAATTTGCATATTTCCCAGAAGAGCATTGCAGCTTAAAAGTCTCCTCACCTTGACATGCTTAACATGGCTTTTTCCGCAAGGAGAAACGTTACCGCTTGGATCCCGGTCAGATGCCTCTTACCCAGCCAAACCATATCTCACACTTTGCACTGATGAGTGCTTGTACCCCAAAACATAATGTCCGAAAATTGAGATTTTGGTTATGGCTATTATTCCATGTCATGTGATAAGGCTCGTTAAAGGGTCGATATTGACTTTTAGGATTACTACTTCCTATAGGTGGCACTAGAGTTCTAGTTCTCTTCCTCTCCGAAGAGACAATTTGCATATTTCCCAGAGGATCATTGAGGCTTAAAAGTCTCCTCACCTTGACAAGCTTAACATGTCACTCTCCGCAAGGAGAAATGTTACCAGGATACCAGTATTAAACATATAATGATTTCTATAGATGGATTATTAATAAGGATTTATTATAACCGATGGATTCTCCTTCTCTCCAGGGCCGTCTACTTAGTGCATCATAAAGACTCACACCAGACCTTTGCTATGAAGAAAATGGCTAAGCGGAACCTAAATACTGCACAGAGATTGGAATGGGCCTTTCTGGAGAGGGACATCTTAACATTTGCTGATTGTCCCTTTGTGGTCTCCATGCTCTGCTCCTTTCCAACTAGATCTCACCTGTGTATGGTCATGGAGTATGTAGGAGGTAAGACACATCTATTGTATTATATTCAGCCCATGTCTGCTTTCATCTTATCACTGCTCATATCATTAGGACATTGTTGGTTACATCCCCACAGAGAATTTACTATAGGTTATCTATTACCAAGATGCTCGTAAATTCATTGATCTTGGTGCAGGGGCGCTATGGGGCTCATCAGTCGGAGGGGGTCTGTCGACGCTCAGCAGTGGGCAGCATCCCTCCACCTGTCATCACAATTTCAGCGGTATTTGCTTCTTCAAGGAGGTGGGGCTGGTGGGGGCAAAAATACTGAGTAGGTGGCTAGTAGGGGCCAAAATACTGAAAGGGGGCCGTATGACTAGATATGGGGGGACTGTGAATGCTGAGTGGAGGTCATCATATTAAGTGGGGTGCTGTGGGGGTCCTCACTCTGTATGGAGGCCCCCATTCTGTGTGGGGACATCATACTGAGTGGGGAGTTATGCGGACCATTATATTGTGTGAGGGACTGTGGGAACCATTATCCTGAGTGGGAGGGTTGCTGTGGGTGCCATCACACCGAGTAGGGGGTTGTGGCTGGCCTCCTTCTAAGTGGTGGCCTCCTTAGGAGGATTCACTGTGGGGATACCATACTCATTGAGTGTGGGTGTGGGCATTTTTGGGAGCATCATACTCTAAAATGGCCATAAAAGTTGTATTGCTGGTGAGAACACCAAGCTGCTTCAACAGGGATATAAATATATTTCTTTTTTATTTTTTAGGGTGGGGGGCAATTACAACTTTTGATATGGGGTCTTGTGATTTCTATGTACGCCACTATCTGTGTGATCTCCCCAGGATGTTTCCGCTCACTGCTCATTATACATCATGGTTATCTGCTCGTGGTATATCATGGTTATCTTCTGTATAAACCCCTCACTGGTCATATTTCCTTTCTTCTATAGGTGGAGACTGTGGGACCCTTCTAAGCACCAGGGGTCCTTTCTCTGTCCCCATGGCCCGCTTGTACTTTGCAGAGGCGGTACTTGCCGTGGAATACCTGCATAGTTACGGTGTGGTGCACAGAGACCTGAAGCCGGAAAAGTAAGTGCCCCCGTAGTATAATAAAGTGGGGAAAGTTGTCATTTATTATCATTCAGTCTGTGAGGCTAAAACCATCTTCTCTTTTGCAGCCTCCTGATTACATCTACTGGACATATTAAAGTTACCGATTTTGGGATTTCAAAACTTGGTCTAATGATACCGAAAACCAACACCTACAAGGAATTAGCAGTGGACATCTCCAGAGAGTTCCAGGACCGTGAGGTCAGCATCACCTACAAGAACTTAGCTTGTTATTTGCAAATCTCATCACACTATTGTCTCTTCTCTACGTTCTTCCTTTCTAGAGAACTTTTCCACTAATATTTTATCTTCTGCATTGTGTTTTAACGATGATATCTTGTCATAATAATTGTTTCATCGATTCTCATCTCTATGTTCTGTTGGTTTCCAGTTCTGTGGCACCCCATGTTACATAGCCCCAGAGATCATCCTGAAAGAAGGCTATGGAAGACCTGTTGACTGGTGGTCATTGGGGATCATCCTGTATAAATTCCTGCTGGGATGTGTACCATTTGATTCTGATTCCCTCACTGAGCTTTATAAAAGGGTTGTCATTGGTGAGTAGAATAATCCGATCATTGCGTTGATTGGTTACATTTGTTTAGTTATTTCCTTTGCTTTATGTTACAGTCCAGTAAAGAGGTTTTATTTTCTGTAATTTTCTATGTAACAGGAGAACTAATTTGGAATTGTGATCGCGCTCCACCCCTGGATGCTCAGAATCTCATCACTGAGCTGCTCAGAAGAAATCCTGTGCGTAGACTTGGGACAGGTAACAGATATACTAGTATTAATATTCCCTTATTAGACCAAGGACATATCGCTCATGTCCATGAAGATCAGCATTTCTCTATCAGCTCATCTACTGTATTTCTAGTTCTCCACACTAAGACTTTCAGTTTATTTCCTTCATGTCGGCTCAGTTTTGTCATTAGTTCAGATTACGATAAACTGTTCAGATATGGAGCCATCCCTGACTATGTCCGCATCACTTTTGTTTTTCTTTTTCTAGGAGGAGCATTTGAGATCAAGGTTCATCCATTCCTGAGTGACTTGGACTTTGACAACATTCTGAGCCAGGAGCTGGAGTATGTTCCTCAGCTTGTTTCAGATGCAGACACCAGCTTATTTATCAGTAAGTAGAAGGAGACGTCATCTAGACTAAGCGACTGTTTGTCTCATCTTCCCTAATATGTGATCATCTGTTCCCATTAATATTAGTGATAAATAGTGACTGTGTTATACTGACAACCTCTAATAATACTTCATTACCTATTTCTTGTAGATCATTCTGATATAAACAAACATCTGGTCTCAAAGGATGAGGAAGGCACAAGTGAGAACAATGAGAGCCTTGACTTCCAAAATTTTACGTCATCTTCTGAAAAGCTTTGTAAAGTAAGTATGTGATTAATAAATCCAAAATATGTAAAAAAAATGTAAAACAACTCTAAAAGTACATAAAAAAAATATTTTATATCTTATTTTTATCCGTATTTAGCTCTGTATCATCGCTACCAGGATGGTGAACAATGAGGATCCCAATGCCCCTCCAGAGTATACACCAGAAACCAACACAAACATCTCAGAAATGTGAGTAGATTATAAAGGGTCATTACTTCATTACTGGGAGTTCCAGGCTGATCTATGTACACAACACCAAATATAGGACATAAATATCAGAATATCAAATGCAGCATTCACCGCTTCATGGTTAACGGTCATTGTACTTTTGGCTTCAGAAAATGCAGAAGATAACAGCCCATAATTGTGGCAGGTCATGCATTTTTAGCACTGCCTACTCTGTAGGAGAGCTGTAGTATTACTTGCCAGCCATTCTTGGTAGTTGTGTTCTGATCCATGGAAGGTAGTTTTGAGCAGAAAACCTTCCCCACTATGACAGTCATATGTCCTATTAGGCCTTATAGTCAGTGTTCTTATAGTGAGACAACCCATTTTATACTGTGTTTACTTACGATTTACATGTTTTTCTTCTTCAAACAGGCAGAAAGAATCTGTTCCTGTATGTAATACAGACGATGCTGTTACCATCTTGCCACCCTCATCCCCATTGCCAGGTATGTACATGTCTACAGCACCAACAATGTGAATGTTGACTTCAAGGCTCAAATATTTCCACATGGTTTTTCTGGTCTACTATGTTATCCATGTTTCATGGATCTCAGCTATGTTGACCATGGGTTCGTACTGTATCCCTATTTCCTTAATTTTGTACAGGAGTTTTTTTTCATGTATTCTGTATATTACGTTGCATCATCTATTAACCTAGTGAGATATAGCGACTGTGTTATACTGACACCCTCTAACAATCCTTCATTACCTATGTCTTGTAGATCACTCTGATGAAAACAACCATCTGATCTCAGAGGATAAGGAGGGCACAAGTGAGGACGATGAGAACTTTATCTTCCGAATATTTGCATCATCATCTTCTGAGAGGCTTTCTAAAGTAAGTATGTGATCGATAAATCCAAAATATGTACAAAAAAAGGATCTATAAAATTAAAAAGTATGTATATTTAATAACTTATTGTTATCCACATTTAGCACTCTACCACCACTAACGGGATGGTGAACAACGAGGATCCCAAGGCCCCTCCAGAGTGTACACCAGAATCCAACACAAACATCTCAGAAATGTGAGTAGATTATGGGGTCATTACTGGGAGCTCCAGGCTGATATATGTGCACAACACCAAATATAGGACATAAATACCATAATATCAAATGTAGCATCCACCGCCCCATGGTTATGGGTCATTGTGCTTTCAGCTTTCGGAATTGTTGGATATAACAGCCCATAATTGTGGCCGGTCATGCACTTTTAGTGCTGCCCTCACTGTAGGAGAGATGTAGTATGAAATGCCGGCCATTCTTGGTAGTTGTTTTCCTCTCAGCTCTCTATAAAAGGTAGTCTTGAGCAGAAGACCTTCCCCACTATGACAGTCATATGTCCTACTAGGCCTTATAGTCGGTGTTCTTCTAGTGAGACAACCCCTTTTATATGGAGTTTACTTGAGATTTACATGTTTTTCTTCTTCAAACAGGCAGAAAGTATCTGTTCCTGTATGTAATACAGACGATGCTGTTACCATCTTGCCACCCTCGTCCCCATTGCCAGGTATGTACATGTCTACAGCACCAGCAATGTGAATGGTGACTTCAAGGCTCAAATATTCCCACATGGTTTTATACAATACTATAGGTCTCTTATGTTATCCATATTATGACAAAGCAGATCCTATAAGAATATATTGTTACTGATTTTTTTTTTAATTTTTCATCAGAATTTCCATCTCATGAAGAAAGAAAATCGGCAATAAATCTGAGTATGGAGCAACAAAACTCAGAAAATGGAAAAAATGGGAAAAAGAGACGAGGTAAGTGTGAGAATCAACTCCATGTTGTGTGATGTCAGTGAGAATAATTCATGTGGAGTAGATGTCATCTGTCAGTGATGGGATTGTCACATGTATGATTGCTGACAATGACCCCTGACCTCTGTATGATAATATAACTCTGCCGTCCGGCCACAGTGACTGCACAGCATTATCATGTAATATGGAGTCCCATCACTTACATTATATTTATTTCTCTTCTCATAGGTTCCATCTTCCGCCGGATCTTATCATCCTGCCGGCGTGGATTATCCAGGGCTGCTCGCGCATTTGCATGCTGTCACTGTTGCCCTAAAACCATCTAAAAGACGGGACACCTAAGCATCTAGCGCCCTGAAGTCCAGCAGATCCATCATCACTGCTGGAGCTGTATAGAAGGACCTTCACCATCTACCTGTGGCCTTCTGACTGGTCAACCTGGACAAGTTTCAGTAACGCCTCTGTCATCGGGCTCCGCGGTATTCATACTGCTCGTCTGACTTGTCATTTACTGATCACCTGGTATCTGACCTCGGCTATCTTCCTGACTTTGATTTATTCTATTGACAATGTTCACGATTTTATTCATCCCATTATTAATTAAAAAAAAGTAAAATCTGTTACTGTTGCTCTGATTCCTTTTTGTCTTGAATTCACAAATACTTGTAACTCACTAATTGCTCTTCTTCCCACTAAATGTATTTCTCATTATCCTTAATGCAGCAGTCAGTCTCATATTTCTGTCCAGCAATTACACTGGTGCATCCACCCTGTACCAGTCATTACACTCATCCACAAACCTCTCCACACTGCTGCACAGTCCTGCATCTCTACCATATCTACACTCCAATGAGCTAAGATTAACATCCTCCATAATCAGGACCTCCCACT
Organism: Phyllobates terribilis; assembly: GCF_046119375.1. Taxonomy (NCBI): domain Eukaryota; kingdom Metazoa; phylum Chordata; class Amphibia; order Anura; family Dendrobatidae; genus Phyllobates; species Phyllobates terribilis. The sequence continues at coordinate 110,173 of NW_027363253.1, forward strand.
CTCATGTCCAAGACATTTTCTCTGCTGCACCAGCTCTCAGGAGTGCACTACTGCAGGCAATCAGGTTCATTCCCACTATCAGAGATTTTAAGTGTGCAGTAGAAACAGATTATTTGTGGCAGGACTGTCAAATCACCTCACTATTCTAAGTTTTTCCTACAGCACTCAGTAGCACTTAATATTTGTACATATACAGATAATGGTTGGTGACTGGTTCATGCAGCCTTAATTCCACAAAGATAGAAATAAAAGGTCAACATGTTTCATACATCCAAACCATCCTTAATCATGGCAGAAAAACATAATTTTAAGTTCCCACTATGAATATTTGGTGAGATATCACAGCTGTGTATTTTCACAGCACAAAGAACGCATCTTACAGATCAGCAAATCACAGTGTGCTGACGCTTAGTGTTGTAGTTTTGAACAACACCATTCATTTTATCATATAATGTGTTGAAAAATGAGAAAAAATGCCAGGTTTGGGTTCCTTCATTTTACAGTGTGTATTGTGTTGTAAAAACAAACTGACAAAATGATTCAGAGTCAGTAGTACGATTACTGTGATACCAAACTTATAAGGTTTATATATATATATATATATATATATACAGTACAGACCAAAAGTTTGGACACACCTTCTAATTTAAAGATTTTTCTGTATTTTCATGACTATGAAAATTGTACATTCACACTGAAGGCATCAAAACTATGAATTAACACATGTGGAATTATATACTTAACAAAAAAGTGTGAAACAACTGAAAATATGTCTTATATTCTAGGTTCTTCAAAGTAGCCACCTTTTGCTTTGATGACTGCTTTGCACACTCTTGACATTCTCTTGATGAGCTTCAAGAGGTAGTCACCGGAAATGGTCTTCCAACAATCTTGAAGGAGTTCCCAGAGATGCTTAGCACTTGTTGGCCCTTTTGCCTTCACTCTGTGGTCCAGCTCACCCCAAACCATCTCGATTGGGTTCAGGTCTGGTGACTGTGGAGGCCAGGTCATCCGGCGTAGCACCCCATCACTCTCCTCCTTGGTCAAATAGCCCTTACACAGCCTGGAGGTGTGTTTGGGGTCATTGTCCTGTTGAAAAACAAATGATGGTCCAACTAAACGCAAACCGGATGAAATAGCATGCCGCTGCAAGATGCTGTGGTAGCCATGCTGGTTCAGTATGCCTTCAATTTTGAATAAATCCCCAACTGTGTCTCCAGCAAAGCACCCCCACACCATCACACCTCCTCCTCCATGCTTCATGGTGGGAACCAGGCATGTAGAGCCATCCGTTCACCTTTTCTGCATCGCACAAAGTCACGGTGGTTGAAACCAAAGATCTCAAATTTGAACTCATCAGACCAAAGCACAGATTTCCACTGGTCTAATGTCCATTCCTTGTGTTCTTTAACCCAAACAAGTGTCTTCTGCTTGTTGCCTGTCCTTAGCAGTGGTTTCCTAGCAGCTATTTTACCATGAAGGCCTGCTGCACAAAGTCTCCTCTTAACAGTTGTTGAAGAGATGTGTCTGCTGCTAGAACTCTGTGTGGCATTGACCCGGCCTCTAATCTGAGCTGCTGTTAACCTGCGATTTCTGAGGTTGGTGACTCGGATAAACTTATCCTCAGAAGCAGAGCTGACTCTTGGTCTTCCTTTCGTGGGGTGGTCCTCATGTGAGCCAGTTTCTTTGTAGCGATTGATGGTTTTTGCAACTGCACTTGGGGACACTTTCAAAGTTTTCCCAATTTTTCGCACTGACTGACCTTCATTCCTTAAAGTAATGATGGCCACTCGTTTTTCTTTACTTAGCTGCTTTTTGCTTGCAATAATACAAATTCTAACAGTCTATTCAGTAGGACTATCAGCAGAGTATCGACCAGACTTCTGCACAACACAACTGATGGTCCCAACCCCATTTATAAGGCAAGAAATCCCACTTATTAAACCTGACAGGGCACACCTGTGAAGTGAAAACCTTTTTCGGTGACTACCTCTTGAAGCTCATCAAGAGAATGCCAAGAGTGTGCAAAGCAGTCATCAAAGCAAAAGGTGGCTACTTTGAAGAACCTAGAATATAAGACATATTTTCAGTTGTTTCATACTTTTTTGTTAAGTATATTATTCCACATGTGTTAATTCATAGTTTTGATGCCTTCAGTGTGAATGTACAATTTTCATAGTCTTGAAAATACAGAAAAATCTTTAACCGAGAAGGTGTGTCCAAACTTTTGGTCTGTACTGTATATATATATATATATATATATATATATATATATATATATATATATATATACAGTGTTTAGCATAAATCAGTACACCCAAATAGATTTGTCAGCAAACCTGTAGTTTCCTTTCAGAATCATCATTTTATATGGGATACCATACTACAAAATACTCTCGCAAATTTGAGCCATTGAATGCAAACAAGATTTGGTATTTTGCAGACCCCAAAAAAGTAATTTTCTTAACAAATTCATTCAAGATCATGTTTCAAAAATGAGAACATCCCAGTAACAGTCTTAAGAGAAAAGCTAAGTTTAGACAACAAAATTATAATTAACAAGAACTGAACCACAGGTAAGTGTAATTATTCATTAAACAGATGTCCAGCAGACAGGTGTCTGTAAAAGGAAGTTACTTAATAAAGAAAACTCCTTCCCATTTCATGCTATCAGCAATGGCACCACATAGAAGGGAAATGTCACAAAACCTGAGAAAGAAAATAATTTCTTTGCAATAAATGTAAAGTCTACAAGAAGATCAGCAAAACTTTACTTATCAGTCAGAATACTGTAGCAAAAGTGATGCAAAACTATAACAAAGATGGAACTGCAACCATCTTACAGAGACGTCCAGGCCGACTATGGAAGTTAACACCTAAACAAAAGCGTCCTCTGATGAGAAGGGTAAGTGGCACCACATAGAAGAGAAATGTCACAAGACATTTCTGAGAAAGAAAATAATTTCTTTACAAAAAATGTGAAGTCTACAAGAAGATCAGCAAAGCTTTTCTTATCAGTCAGATGGAAGTTAACATCTAAACAAAAGCATCTTCTGATGAGAAGAAAATCGACAGGCAAATTCATTGCTATTAGCTGAAGAAGTAGAAAGCCAAACTAAGGTGAGTGTTTTCCATGACACGACACGGTGTACACTGCAAATGAATGGCATTCATGAGTGTCCTCCACAAAGGAAGCCTCTCTCCCTTAAAGCCCATGAACAATAAAAGTCCGTCTACAATTTGCCAGGGTCCATGCTTAAAACTATGAGGACTACCGGGACTCTATACTGTGTATGTGCATCTTATGTGTATGTCCGTATTTTATGTTTGTGTGCACTATGTATATGTGACGCGCCCTGGGCCTATGTGACGTAGCGTTGCGCACGCAGGGACTACCCGGAGCCGGATCTGATAGGGGTAGTAGTCTCGTGGCGGTGACCCGGTCCGTGCCCAGGGAGTCAGACTAAGTGGCGGTATATTAGCAGTAGATGTAGGATGACTACGCCACCCGTTGAATGCAGCTATGGAGCTGCCGCTGCAGGGCAGACCGCTGAGGCCGGTGGAAGGATGGTGCAGCGTGCATGGTATAACCCCCAACGGGAGGGGTATGGCCTCAGGGCAGCCGACGTGGAAGATGGGGGTAGCAGGAACCACTCAGAGACGATGCGGTGTAGTTCAGGGTCTTTACTGGTGACAAAGACAGACCCTCCCGGAGTACTTGCTAGCGATCGGGGCCTGGTCAGTCCTTGAGCAGATGGGATCTCCCCTGGCCAGGTGGAGTTGTAGGCCTTCCCAACTAACTGTACTCTTCTGGCTACCTTGCTAGAGGCGGGTAAAAGTAGCCCACGTCCCTGAGTGTACCGTGTGGTGCTCACCCGTATGGCCGGTGACTCGGGGCCTTCTAGTGCCTTCCGCTCCACGACGGCGGTGCTGGTCCCACGCGTGTGACCGTGCCTTCGGGTTTCTGGGCCAGAGGACTTGAAATCCCCTGCCGGACGGTTTCTGCTGCTGGGTAAGGGTTAGTCCCCACAGCCTCGGACTCCGGGTCCGGTGATAACTTCTCAGTCAGGGCGAGCTCTGCAGCTGCCAGCCCCTGACTCCTTGTAGCACTGCTCCCACAGAGCTCCTGTTGTTTCTTCCTATGCTGCTTCTCTTCTCTGTCTCTACTTCTGGCATGGCCCGGGAGCTGGGCCCAGCCGGAGCCACAGCTCCCTGTCCGCCCTCCTGGCTCAACTCTCCCTTTGAACTCTCTAACCCTGCCTCAGCCCCAGGTTTATATAGGGGAAGTCCTTCCCCTCCCAGGACTGGGCAGGAGGTGTGGCATGCATAGGATTCCTGACCAAGAGACCTCCCACCTGCTCTCAGACATAACATTGCTGTTACTGTGGAAACCAGACCCCTGGGGTGCCACATTCCCCCCTAGTGAAATTTAGTACTCCGGGACTGAACATACTTTTGTCAACATAACAAGGCATAAAAAAAAAAATAACATTACAATAAGGAAACACATAAAGACGGTCACGGCGTGTCCGCAACCGGGTGCAGTCTTTGAAGAAAACAAAGGTGTCCATTTCACCAAAACAGGGAGACGTAACCAGGTAGGGGTCTGTCCTGCCCCGAGTCCTTAACAGTCTTTAGTCCATCCTGGGTTACGCTCCACTAACTGTACAAGGATTCCCGGTAAATCCACCAAGGACTCCTAAAAATAACTAGAAACACATAATTATTTACAGGATATGGCCGCTCTCAGGCCTCGGCCAGTGGGGATAAGGATTGGCTGCTCACAGTCCTCAGCCTGGTAAGGGATAGGGACACACGGGGAACAATTCACTAATCCCAACGGGGACCATATTTTAATTAGCAGCAGTCCTTGTACCCTAACGGGTAACTATGTACAGCTCTTTATTCACGCTACTTCCCTTCAGCAGCTATGTCCTCTTTGTGCTCCCTCCTGAGGGTAGTCCTCAGACCCGTCCGGGTCCTCTTGGCTTTCCTCGTATTGGTAGTACTGCAGCTCCTCCTCGGTTAGCCGGGTTAGTATCTCTGCGACAGTCCTCCTCCCAGGTGGCCAGGACTTTACCTCCCTTTGGGCTGCCCCGGTTAATTGGGCCACCAGGATGCTCACTTTTTGCTCTTCTGTGAGGGGGTACACCTGGAAGAGGCTATCCAGCTTTTCTCTAAAGTCATGTAGGGTATGTGACTCCCCTGAGTACTGGGGTAGCCAGGCCGCTCCCGGGATATAGGGCATGGTGAAAGGCATGACTGCAGCAGCGGTGGCGCTGGCGGGGGTTGAGGCAGTGAAGCTCTCCTCCGTATCCGACATCTTCCTCCCCCCTAGTGGACCGTGGCCTACCTTGCGATGATCCTCTTCCGTAGGCCGCGGCTCCGCAGTGGATCGTCAGGGTTGAGGACCTCTCGTCGCGCTCCTGTGACGTCGGCGTCTGCTGGGCTCCTTCCAGGACCTTACGCAACGTCCGGACGTGAGGCGGGGCTTCAGTTCTCGCGGGCTTTTCGGAGTCCACGCCCCTCTTCTTCCCGCGCGGCGTCCTCAAAATGGCGTCCAACGGCGGGAAAACTCCACAGATGGCGGGAAGAAGGCTGAAGATGGCGCCGGATGGCGGGAAAACTTCACGGATTGCGGGAAGAAGGCTGAAGATGGCGCCGGATGGCGGGAATCTTCACCACAGGTAAGTTTTAAAAGTCTCTCTTTCAGGCACGCAGTACCCGGTGGTTGCGGGCACGAAATCCTGCCGACTACGCCAAAAGTTGACGCGCCCTGGGCCTATGTGACGTAGCGTTGCGCACGCAGGGACTACCCGGAGCCGGATCTGATAGGGGTAGTAGTCTCGTGGAGGTGACCCGGTCCGTGCCCAGGGAGTCAGACTAAGTGGCGGTATATTAGCAGTAGATGTAGGATGACTATGCCACCTGTTGAATGCAGCTATGGAGCTGCCGCTGCAGGGCAGACCGCTGAGGCCGGTGGAAGGATGGTGCAGCGTGGATGGTATAACCCCCAACGGGAGGGGTATGGCCTCAGGGCAGCCGACATGGAAGATGGGGGTAGCAGGAACCACTCAGAGACGATGCGGTGTAGTTCAGGGTCTTTACTGGTGACAAAGACAGACCCTCCCGGAGTACTTGCTAGCGATCGGGGCCTGGTCAGTCCTTGAGCAGATGGGATCTCCCCTGGCCAGGTGGAGTTGTAGGCCTTCCCAACTAACTGTACTCTTCTGGCTACCTTGCTAGAGGCGGGTAAAAGTAGCCCACGTCCCTGAGTGTACCGTGTGGTGCTCACCCGTATGGCCGGTGACTCGGGGCCTTCTAGTGCCTTCCGCTCCACGACGGCGGTGCTGCTCCCACGCGTGTGACCGTGCCTTCGGGTTTCTGGGCCAGAGGACTTGAAATCCCCTGCCGGACGGTTTCTGCTGCTGGGTAAGGGTTAGTCCCCACAGCCTCGGACTCCGGGTCCGGTGATAACTTCTCAGTCAGGGCGAGCTCTGCAGCTGCCAGCCCCTGACTCCTTGTAGCACTGCTCCCACAGAGCTCCTGTTGTTTCTTCCTATGCTGCTTCTCTTCTCTGTCTCTACTTCTGGCATGGCCCGGGAGCTGGGCCCAGCCGAAGCCACAGCTCCCTGTCCGCCCTCCTGGCTCAACTCTCCCTTTGAACTCTCTAACCCTGCCTCAGCCCCAGGTTTATATAGGGGAAGTCCTTCCCCTCCCAGGACTGGGCAGGAGGTGTGGCATGCATAGGATTCCTGACCAAGAGACCTCCCACCTGCTCCTAGACATAACATTGCTGTTACTGTGGAAACCAGACCCCTGGGGTGCCACATATGCATACGTTAAAATGTGTATAGAGTATTAGCATGTGCAAATTTTATATGTGTGCCTAATATAAATATACATGGAAATGTATATGTAGGTGGTGCCTGATGGAGGGTGGGGGGCCCAGATCAGAAGTCCTGATTAAGGGCCCTTCACTGTCATTGTCTGCCCCTTATATAAACAGTAAAATCCTCTTTAATAACTGGACTTCCATTGGGGTGGACTTCTCATAGATGGCCAGTATGCATACTATATTGTGAATCTGGGCATCTCTCACAGAAAATCTGATCTGGATATGAGGGTGGTCTTCTATAAGCGGTGATGTTTTGGAGAGATTTAGGGAAAAGTCCCAATTCTTATCCATCGATCTGGTAATTTGAGTAAAATATTTGTGTTGATAACTGATCACAAAGTCACAAAATATGTAAGATTTGGCATAACCTGGTTCATTTTTCAAAAAGTTATGCTCAATTTTTTTAGCACCAAGTTTTGTTGCTTTTTTGTAGACTTACACTAACTTAGTATATTGTGTGAGAATTAAATGAATTATGAATTAGTTGGCGCATTTTACCACACTCTGGGGGTCCCTGACAGTCCTTCTTTACCGGCCCTGTAGTGATGCCAATGTAAACTTCCAAGTGACCGCGCAGTCAATCACTGTCACGAATGCAGGACAACCTATGATTAGCTAATTTTTGGGAAATCCTTATAACAAAAGGGGATTGAAAATATTTACAATTATTTTAAAAGCATTAAAAAAAAAACAGACCCAATACTTATAATTAGTTTGTTGAAAGTAGTCTAATTAAAGGGAGCTGAAAGGATTAGAGATTATGAACCCGATTCACCAGTGTTTTTGCCAGAAAACTGGCATAAAGCTCTTGAAAAGTTGCAAAGTTTTGTGACTTTTCCCATTTTCACATAATTTTAACTTCTTTAAAGCCCAAGACGTACTGACACGTATCTGTGCCCTGGGACTTAAGAGCCTGATACGTATTAGTACATCTTTGCGATCGCGCCCGCACACAGGCTGTGCGGGCGTGATCGCCGCCGGGTGTCAACTGATTGTCACAACTGACACCCGGTGCTATGTGCTGGGAGAGGTCCCGCACATTAACCCCCGCAATGCTGGGATCTAAGTCGTTCGCAGCATTGCGGGGGCAAGGGGAGGTGATCGGGATAGTCACCTCTCCTGCCGGCGTCCAGCAATGTGTGCCGCGGCTTCCCGGATGTTGCCATGATGACCCGATTCACTGAGGGGTGCAGTTTTAAGAATGGTGTCACTTTTGGGTATTTTCAGTCATAAAGACCCCTCAAAGTGACTTCAAATGTGATGCGGTCCCTAATAAAATGGTTTTGTAAATTTTGTTGGAAAAATGAGAAATCGCTGGTCAATTTTAACCCTTATAGCTCCCTAATAAAAATAAATTTGGGTTCCAAAATTGTGCTGATGTAAAGTAGACATATGGGAAATGTTATTTATTAACTTTTTTTGTGTGACATATCTCTCCGATTTAAGGGCATAAAAATTCAAATTTTGAAAATTGCAAAATTTTCTAAATTTTCGCCAAATATCTGTTTTTTTCACAAATAAACACAAGTGATATCGAAGAAATTTTACCACAATCATAAAGTACAATATGTCATGAAAAAATATTCTCAGAACCAGGGGGATCCGTTGAAGCGTTCCAGAGTAATTACCTCATAAAGTGACAGTGGTCAGAATTGTAAAAATTGGCCTTCTCATTAGCGTGCAAACCACTTTGGGTTGTAAAGGGGTTAAGGACTCTACTTGCATATACAGTCATGGCGGAAAGTGCTGGCACCCTTGAAATTGTTTCAGAAAATTACACATGTTTTATTACACGCATGTTTATTTCCTTTGTGTTTATTGGAACAACACAAAAAAACTGAGAAAAAAAAGGCAAATTGGACATAATTTCACACAAAACTCCAAAAATGGGCCGGAATACATATATATATTTTTGATGGGACAACACTGAAGATGCGACACTTTGATACAATGTACAGTAGTCAGTGTACAGCTTGTTTAACTGTAAATTTGGTGTGCCTGCAAAATAACTCAACACACAGCCATTAATGTCTAAACAGCTGGCAACAAAAGTGAGTACACCCCTAAGTGTGTTCTCAGCTGATGTTATTTGTTGGTTTTTCTTTGCATCCCGAACAATTTTCTTGGCAGTTGTGGCTGAAATTTTTGTTGGTCTACCTGACTGTGGTTTGGTTTTTACAGAGCATCTGATTTTCCATTTGTTAATCACAGTTTGAACACTGCAGACTGGCATTATCAATTCCTGGGATATCTTTTTGTATCCCTTTCCTGTGTTATACTCTTTTTGCCTCCCTTTCCTGTGTTATACAGTTCAACTACCTTTTCCCGTAGATCCGTTGATAATTCTTTTGCTTTCCCCATCTCAAAATCCAGAAACGTCAGTGGCTGGATCCCAGAAACTCACTCAGCTTTATGCACACACACTGATTACAAGCAAACAGGTCATAGGTGAGGATGTTACCTTTAGTAGCCATTCAAACCCATTTGTGTCAAATTCTGTGCATGTTATCAGGCCAAAATCACCAGGGTATGTAAACTTTTTGATCAGGATTATTTGGATGTTTTGGTTGTCATTAGTGATGAGTGAGCACTAAAATGCTCGAGTACTCGTTGCTCGGGTCGAGCAAATTGAAATACTCGGGTGCTCAACCCGAGCAATGAGCCCAATATAAGTCTAGGGGAAACTTGAGCATTTTTCAGGTGGCTCCCCACGGCGGTCTGCAGAGGGCCTAAAAATTGCCCAAATCGATGGGAACTGTGCTCAAATGACATGTGAACAGCATGGGGAAGACCCCTGGAAGCATCTCTGACTCCCAGATCACTGCTGTCAACAACGTCGTCAGAGTATTACGCCACTTTTACGGCGTAAGGAACATCCTTTCCAGGGTGATGACTTGTATATAAGGCAAAATAAATAAACAAAAACACAAATACTCCTACACACCTTGGGCTATGTTCACACGTAGCATTTTTGACACGTTTTTGCACTTTTGCATTGCTTTCAACCAAGACAAATGCATTCACCAGGAAATGTCATTTTAACATTTTACAACCTTATCTGGCCATGTGGTGTGTGACACATCATCAGACACATGCATACAGTGCTGAAAAGACATGGGAACAGCAAGGGGAAGACCTCTGGAAACATCTCTGAATCCCAGGTCACTGCCTAAATGTGTGCCCATCATAAGTGATCCTTGGCACATGCGAAGATGCCTCCCGCCATGCACCTGTCGTTGCAGACTTGCAACAATCACCGTCCACGTCCTTGTCCCACTGCAGTGTTCAGTTGTCCCTACCCCATTCCTTGGAATGCAAGCACAAGAATGCCGGCAGCCACCCACCCACAGGCTGCAATACTATACTGCCAAATTTTTGACAGCTGCTTGCACTTGAAATGTGGCCTTTTAGGCTCGTGGAGGCGGAAGATTTTCATAACCTCATGCCGGCGGCGGCCGGGTGTCCATACTCGGTCCCCAGTCGCCACTATATTTCCCGGTATCGCCTCCGCCTTCCACAACCACGGGTCCAATAACATTACCCGTGCCCTCCCCAGTGCACTTACTGGGAAGGACCGCCTAACCACAAACACGTGGACAGGTGAATGTGGCCAGGGACGGTACGGAGCCAGTCCACAACTTTTTTTGCTAAGAGTTGTATTTAGCTCGGTGAAAGGACTGGCATAGAGGGAAACCGTATCTACCCTGCGTGTCATTTCTCCCAGAAAATCCTGTAATTGAGCTTGTTGCAGAAGCAATGGCAGCCCATCCAACATCAACTCGCACTTGTCAATGGTGCTTTGACACACACACATCTTTCTTTGCGCATTTAATTTCTTGAATACAGAATTGGAAAATGGCCTGATCCGTAATGCGTTTTGAGAAATAACATGCATAAGCATGGCCGATCCGCATTAAAAAAGCAGCCATAGAGTGTCCAGGAACCTTCCCCCACACTTTTCTTAGCCAGGGCTGCTTTTCGGCAGGGTTGCACGGGCCCACCAGAGAACCAGAGACTCCTCCGGCGGGCCCTGGCTTCTCCTTCAGGAGAGTTCATAGTGCCGAGGTGAGGCCATGATGATGATAGAGGCCATCATCTGCTTAGTTTTCTGTTACTTGGAATGCAATTGCAAGTATGCAGCCAGCCACCCACCCACCCACAGGCCGCAACACTAAACTGACAGATTTCTGGGCAGCTCTTTGCACTTGAAATATGGCCTTTTAAGCTTGTGGAGGTGGAAGCTTTTCACAACCTCATGCAGGCGGCGGCCGGGTGTCCATACTCGGTCCCCAGCCGCCAGTATTTTTCCGGTATCGCCTTCGCCTTCCACAAGCACGGGTCCCACAACATTACCCATGCCCTACCCAGTGCACTTACTAAGAAGGACTGCCTAACCACAAACACGTGGACAGGTGAATGTGGCCAGGGACGGTACGGAGCCAGTCCACAACTTTTTTTGCTAAGAGTTGTATTTAGCTCAGTGAAAGGACTGGCATAGAGGGAAACCGTATCTACCCTGAGTGTCATTTCTCCCAGGAAGCCCTCTAAAGCTGCTTGCACTTGAAATCTGGCCTGAACATTACTGCTGGTACTTTTCTGTGGCAATTTTCTTGCCTCCTACCAGCCTGGAATATTTCCAGCAAACTATGGTACAACACCATGGTATTAGCACTGCCCCCAGTACCAGCAGCGAAGCCATCCTCAATTTCCTTCTCTGGAATTTTATTTGGTAGACTGAGTGGCTGCCAAAATAAATTTTCTCACAAAGGAGCTGATGATAGAGTGGCAGTAGGTTCAAGTTTCTCCAGCCTGTTAGATATTAGAGGGTGAACGGCAGCACATTGGATCAGTGGTTAGCACTGAAGTCTTGCAGCACTGGGATCCTGGGTTCAAATCCCAGCAAGGACAACATCTGCAAGAAATTTGTATGTTCTCCCACAGGGTTGGACAGTCCCACCAGAGAATTCTCTGGTGTGCCTTGGCTTCTACCTCAGGAGAGTTCATGATAGCGCTAACTTTGCAGCTGCTATGGGGCTCTTGAGCGGGTGAGAAAGGTTAGCCCTCAGAAACAAATCCTCTGGTGGGCAGAATGTTTTTCAATCTGAAACAGCTTCTCAGTGGGAGTTGTATTTCACAGCATGCCATATTCTTTAGCTCTGTGAAAGTACTGGCATATAGGGAAACCTTATTTACCCCGGTTGTCATTTCTCCGTCACCAGGTTCCGCCCATTGTAACACACGACCATGCCTGGCTGTATGTTCAGCGGTGAGAGCCACAGATCAAGCTGCTGTGTTACAGCTTTCAACAACTATGCAGCGCTGGGCGGTTTGTTAATTAAGCATTAAGCATGTTATCTTCAGCACAGCCTGCTGCTGTTTGGCCAAGGCAGTGCTGCAGTGCTGTCAGCTTGTGACTGATGTGGTCATTTCGGAGATGGAGGAGGAGGTGCATGAGCTGAACAATGTGATTACATTGAGGTTAAATTGGTGATGCTGTTTTTTATACTAAAGAAAGATCCTATTGTTATGTTTTTTTATGTTATTTTTTATGACAAATGCATTCACCGGGAAAAGTCATTTTAACATTTTACAACCTAATCTGGCAATGTGGTGTCATCAGACACATCCTGTTTTATTTATGATGGAGGGACTCTGAAAGTCATAAAGCCTATTTTTATAGGAACATCAGACGGCCCTTACTATTCTTAAAAGGCCAGCAGTCGGCCCTAGCTATTGTTAGAGAGCCATCAGAGGGCTATGCTTTGTTGTTCCCATTATTAACAAGTGGGTCTCCTATACTGTTATTGCGCATCCAGTGACTGCAAGGGTTGTCAAAAATTTGGACGCAACCTAATACCCCTTTGAAGAGACATAGAGGAGGGTCTCAGTAAAAAAAATGTTCCCATTATAAAGGAGCGGGTCTTCTATAGTGGTAATGCCCATGCTGTGACTGCAAGGGTGGGCAAAATTTTTGAATAAAACACTAACAATTTAAAGACACAAAGAGCATGGCCACAGTAACAAGGTACGACATGTTCCCGTTAGAAAGGAGAGGGTCTGCTATACAGTTATAGGGTATGCAGTGAATCCAACGGCTGACAAATTTTAGGAAAAACCCCACTAAGAATTTAAGGACACACAGAGCAGGGCCACATTAACAAGGTACGACATGTTCCCATTAGAAAGGAGAGGGTCTGCTATACAGTTATAGGGTATGCAGTGAGTCCACCGGCTGACCAAGTTTAGGAAAAAACCCACTAAGAATTTAAAGACACATAGACCAGGCCACAGTAATGACAAATTCCCATTAGAAAGGAGAGAGTCTCCCATAGTGTTGGACTATGCAGTGACTGCAAGAGCTGCCAAAAATTTGGAGGCACTTCAATGGCCCTTGGAAGAGACGTGGAGGAGCGCATCATAAAAAATTGTTACCATTAGAAAGGAGCGGGCCTCCTATACTTGTAATGCCATGCACTAAGTGTATGGGCTGACAAACATTTACTCCTGGGGGGTATACATGAACATACTGTATAAAAAATTTTTTTTAAGGGCATCATAAAAATGTAGCGCCCCGAGGGCTCGACCGCTACAGGGGTATTGCACCTCTGCCAGAGGTGTGGTATTCCACTCCCGGGTAAGGATGGAGTATGGACCAGGGTTCAGTTAGCTGCATACAGCACACTCACCCCATTTCCGAGGGACAGCTCAACGGTGCTCCCATTAGACAGAAATGCAGGCACGACAGACCATGTCCCTGGCTGGAGTGGGGAGGGGGTAGGAATACCCAGTGATGTAGGAGCAGATAGGGGTTGGTTCCTGAGCGTAGATAGGAGCCCATTGTTTGCTGGTCACCTGGGCTCATGTTCTAGAGGGAGGTATAAAAGGTGGGCACCATCTTAGAACAGTGTTCAGTCAGAGAGAAGAAGTGACAGAGTGGGGGCCTCTGCAAGGGGCTCTTCTCCGTAGGCGGGCCTAGCCTCTGAGGCCCAGCCAGCACAGAGAGAAGAGAAGAAGAGAAGTTCAGTGAGTGGAGTAAGAGAAGGAGTACAGCCAGAGAGGGCTGACAGGGAGCTGTGGCTCAGTCTGGGCCCAGCTCCACGAGGCAGGCCTAGGGTGAAGGCCAGGAACAGAAAGGAACAAGAACAGAAAGGAACAAGAACAGAAAGGAACAGAAGAGAAAGAGAAAGAGAGAAACAGAAGGGCTCAGGAACAAGACGGCAGAAGGGACCCTAAGAACCAACAAGAATACAGGGTGAAGGGTCAGGCAGATTAAGGGTACCGGATCCCAAGTTGGTGGAGGAGAAACAGCCCTCAGCCAAAGACCGGAGGTCGTGATCATTTATTGGTGCGACACCTCATCAAACCTGCTAGGAAGGCACCATATAGGACAGCGGGGAACGGGAACCACATTTACCCGCACAAGTCCGCGGCAGCTGGACAAAAGTGGGTCACTGGTGAGGCAGGCCAGAGAAAGGATTGAAGGGGTCCTGTGTCATGCTCCTGAACTGCCTGGGGTTGACCGAGCCCCTCACCTGGTGGACGCAGCACGGCTCGGGTGGTCATTGCTGCCAGAAGTGACCCGGAGTACATGAACTGTGAGTAAAAGACATTGGACTGCAGTACGTTGTCTGTGTACTCTTTCGCTCCTCCAGCACTAACGGCACTGGGACTCTCTGCACCATCACCCCCACCATCCACTACACTGCCCTGGGGCTGCACTCTTCCCGTGGGGAGTCACACTACCTCAGCTGCATACATCATCAGCCCCAGCGATCTGCCTTGCAGCGGCGGTTCATAATAACCGCAATCCACGGGTGGCGCAGTCGGACATCACTTAGGACGGCTAAAGGACTACCACTGGTTTGACCACCCTGAGCCACGGAACCGGGTCGCCACTACTACCCCCACCGTCTCCCTATTGCCCGGCTCCGAGTGCCCCACGGCCCAGGGGCGAGTCAAACACCCTTAAAAAAATTATGTGGGTGTTGCATCATGGACCACGGTCACCCTGGTGATATGGTGGTGGAGGATGAGGAGAAGGAGGAGGACAAGAGCAAATAGCCAAAATCAGGAAGCGTATACCCATGTGTGGGTGTGAAAAGGTGCATGGGAATACACCTCCCAAGAAAAGACACTGGATTTGAGTTTATGTTACGCTGCTATTGTAGCACCCTGAGGACTCGGCTGCTACAGGGGTATTGCACCTCAACCCAGAGGTGTGGTATTCCACTCCCGGGTAAGGATGGAGTGTGGAACTGAGCTTAGTAGGCTGCATGCACTACATACATCCCATTTCCGGGGGACAGAACTACGGTACTCCCACCAAGTATATATGTGCAGGTACGACAGCGTCTGTCCCTGGCTGGAGTGGGAAGGGGGGTGGAACATCCCAGTAGTGTAGGGGCAGATAGGGGGAGCACTCTGGGTAAAGCTAGGAGCTCATTGGGTGCTGGTCACCTGGGCTCACACATAGAGGGAGTATATAAGGTGGGCACCATCTTAGGACAGGGTCTTTTTAGGAGCTGAGGAAGAGTTCAGCCAGGAGGGCTGACAGGAGCTGTGGCTCCGTCTGGGCCCAGCTCCAGGGCTAGGCCTGCAGTGAGGAGAGAGGAAGAAGGAAGGCCCAGAGTGGAAGACAAGAGGGAACCCTGAGAACCCAGAATTAAGCCAGAAGGGTGAAGGGTTGGCGGACACGGGTACCGGAACCCAAGCTGGTGGAGGTCAATCATCCTCAGCCAGGAACCGGAGGTCATGGTCAAGATTTGCCACGACCCCCACCAAATCCACCAGAAAGGCACACCAAGTATAGGGTCAGGGAACCCAGAGAAGGTTTAACCACCAAGAGACCCGAGGGAGCCGGCCAAAGGTGGATCCCTGGTGGGGACGGCCAGGAGAAAGAGAGGAGAGAGGGAAGCTCAGGACCACGCTCCGGAACTGCCTGGGGGTTGGCCGAGTCCAGGACCTGGTGGACGCAGCACGGCTCGGGTGGTCACTCAAGGCCAGAGTGACCAAAGGAACACCCGTGAGTTAAAAACCCTGAAACTGCATCCCACGTCTCTGACTCTCCTTTCTACACTACAACTACCCCCATCATCCGCATCTGCTGCCCTGAGGCCATACCCCTCCCGTTGGGGGTTATACCACCACGCTGCACATCCTGATACACCTGGCCTCAGTGGACTGTTCTGCAGCGGCGGCTTCAAAGCCGCACTCAACGGGTGGCGTAGTCGATCAAGTTAACATCTACTGCCATAGACTGCCACTTAGTTTGACACCCTGGGCACGGACCGGGTCACCGCCACAAGGACTACTACCTCTATCCAGATCCGGCTCCGGGTATCCCCTGAACATGGCCCAGGGGGTGCGTCAACTTTGGCGTAGTCGGCAGGATTACGTGCCCGCAACCACCGGGTACTGCGTGCCTGAAGAAAAGTTCACATTTACCTCAAAAAGAAGTCTCCCGCCGGTTCCGGAGGGTCCCCGCCATCGGACGCCATCTCGGATCGTTTCCCGCCGTTTGCCAGTCATCTGCAGTCTTTTCCCGCCATCCACGGAGTTTCCCGCCACTGGGAGACGATTCCCGCCATCTGAGAAGATTTCCCGCCCTGGCAGAGCGGACGCCATTATGGGCGTGCCAGAGGGTGGCAAGAGGCCACCTCCCATCGTGGGCCAGGTCCAAGAATGGCGCCAAAAGCGGAAACCGCCCCCACCAGCAGAGACTGTAATGATAGAGATGTCCATCAGCGTGAGGGGACTGCCCCTGGAACTGACAATCACCGAGTTGCCCCGGGACCGCCCTCAGTATGGGCGGATACAGAACAAAAGAGCGAGGATGGGTGCAGCCTGGAGGAGTCTGGAGAGGTCGCACCCGGAGATGGAGGGAGAGTCAGGCAGCACCGACCCTGTGGTCAGGAGCCTGTTGCAAGCAACCACCGCACTAGGCCTGGTGGAGATCCTGGCACAGCTCCCCCAAGACCGGGAGCGTGCACAGACCGCGCTGGAGGGCCTCGCACGGAGGATGGCCCGGGTGCAGCGAGAAATGCTGACTGAGTGGAGTAGGGAGATGGCCCAGCAGGCTGGAACCCGCCAGCGGAGCACGCCACCCGAGACGAGGAGTCTGACCGCCTCTGAGGATGGTGCAGGAGGAATGAAGGCCGGAGACGACGCCGAGGAAGGAGCTGAAGAGACGGAGGCAGGTAAAGGGGACGTCACAACCCCAAGCCTAATAACCGTGAACCTGCCCCAGCTCCCCGTCGCAGAGCCCGAAATTCCCCCTACCGTGCCTGTCGCTGCACCGCCACCGTTCCCAGCTAGGCCTCAAGCGGCAGGAGCCGCGGCCACGCCCCCTGTGACGTCACGCGCCTCAACCCTGAGCGCGGCCAAGCAGGAAATGCCACCGGCCTGGTCGCAGGGCCGAGTACCCCCGGGCGCCGCAGACCCAACAGCGCCCTCTACCTCCACTAAGCCACCGGCCTGGTCGCAAGGTCAAGTACCCCCGGGCGCTGCCGTCTCCACGGTGCCCTTTACCTTCAGGGTGCCCCAAGCCTGGTCGCAAGGCCTGGAAGACCCGGGCGCCGCTGCCACCACCGCGCCCTCAACTTCCACAGTGCCGCACCTGGGTGAAGACCTATTCGCCCAACACACTTGCCCGGATGGGCAGCCCTTTGTGTGGCCACCGGAGTACTACCATCTCCGACTCCGGAAGGAAGGACCCCTGTGCGAGCCCCTGATTCCGGCTCCGGCGCCTGTCAAGATCACCCCACTCTCGTTGGAGGAGGCGCAGTTCGCGTGGGACCCCACTGGAGGAGACCTCATCGGGTTCACTCAAGAAACCCGGGCGGCCGCAGCTGAGCGTGCGGAGTGCTGCCGGCAGCAATTGGAGGTCTTCGACAGGGAACGGAGAGAGAGGCGGGTCCGCGAGGAGCGGCTGCAAGTACAGAGTGCAGAGCAGAAGAGCCGGACCCGACGGAACCCCCGTGCAGCCCATGGTCCCCGTACCACCGGGACTGTAATCAAATTCCAACTGCAGCATGGTTGGGGCTTCATCCGGGACCACCGCACCCCCGGCGACGTCTTTGTGACCCGCAGGGACGTCGAGAGCCATCTGCCGGAGGGACACAGAGGTCGTGACCTATACCTGGGTGACGAGGTCACCTTTACCCGGCATCAATGTGCCAAAGGACCCTACGCCCTTCATGTACACCGGTTGACGGAGGAAGAGCTGCGGTGTGAGGAAGGACAAGAGGACCCGGACGGGTCTGAAGCCTACCCGCGAGAAGGAGCAGGAGGACGCCGTTACTGAAGTACGGTAAAGTGGAACTGTAAATAGTTACCCGTAAGGGTACAGGAACTGTTGCCAGAAAAGTATAGTCCCCGTTGGGACAAGTGTGAACTGTTACCCGTGTGTCCCCTATCCCTTAACAGGCTGAGGACTGTGAACAGCCAATCCTTATCCCCACTGGCCGAGGACTGAGAGCGGCCATAACCCCTTGTATATAGTTGCGCTTCCTAAGGCGCCCCCTACCGGTTTTATAGGAAACTGTGTTTTTTCTAAAAGAGACTGTTGCACTTTATCCGGTCACAAGTTGCACCGTGGCCGGAGGAACAAGAATGTTTACAATGAAAAGTTTATTATGAAAAAGTTTTATGCTGCTGATAATGTATATAATGTTTTATATGTTTATGGATGTTATGAAAAAAAATTGTATGTTTTGGTATGTTTTTATTCTTTTACAGCCCGAGGACGTGCTGTGATTTACCAGGGGGGAATGTAGCACCCTGAGGACTCGGCTGCTACAGGGGTATTGCACCTCAACCCAGAGGTGTGGTATTCCACTCCCGGGTAAGGATGGAGTGTGGAACTGAGCTTAGTAGGCTGCATGCACTACATACATCCCATTTCCGGGGGACAGAACTACGGTACTCCCACCAAGTATATATGTGCAGGTACGACAGCGTCTGTCCCTGGCTGGAGTGGGAAGGGGGGTGGAACATCCCAGTAGTGTAGGGGCAGATAGGGGGAGCACTCTGGGTAAAGCTAGGAGCTCATTGGGTGATGGTCACCTGGGCTCACACATAGAGGGAGTATATAAGGTGGGCACCATCTTAGGACAGGGTCTTTTTAGGAGCTGAGGAAGAGTTCAGCCAGGAGGGCTGACAGGAGCTGTGGCTCCGTCTGGGCCCAGCTCCAGGGCTAGGCCTGCAGTGAGGAGAGAGGAAGAAGGAAGGCCCAGAGTGGAAGACAAGAGGGAACCCTGAGAACCCAGAATTAAGCCAGAAGGGTGAAGGGTTGGCGGACACGGGTACCGGAACCCAAGCTGGTGGAGGTCAATCATCCTCAGCCAGGAACCGGAGGTCATGGTCAAGATTTGCCACGACGCCCACCAAATCCACCAGAAAGGCACACCAAGTATAGGGTCAGGGAACCCAGAGAAGGTTTAACCACCAAGAGACCCGAGGGAGCCGGCCAAAGGTGGATCCCTGGTGGGGACGGCCAGGAGAAAGAGAGGAGAGAGGGAAGCTCAGGACCACGCTCCGGAACTGCCTGGGGGTTGGCCGAGTCGAGGACCTGGTGGACGCAGCACGGCTCGGGTGGTCACTCAAGGCCAGAGTGACCAAAGGAACACCCGTGAGTAAAAACCCTGAAACTGCATCCCACGTCTCTGACTCTCCTTTCTACACTACAACTACCCCCATCATCCGCATCTGCTGCCCTGAGGCCATACCCCTCCCGTTGGGGGTTATACCACCACGCTGCACATCCTGATACACCTGGCCTCAGTGGACTGTTCTGCAGCGGCGGCTTCAAAGCCGCACTCAACGGGTGGCGTAGTCGATCAAGTTAACATCTACTGCCATAGACTGCCACTTAGTTTGACACCCTGGGCACGGACCGGGTCACCGCCACAAGGACTACTACCCCTATCCAGATCCGGCTCCGGGTATCCCCTGAACATGGCCCAGGGGGCGCGTCACTATCATTCGGTGGTGTTGAGAAGTCTGGCCCAATCCAGCCCTTGTTCATTTTTATAAGAGTCATCCTGTCAGCATTTTCAGTTGACAGGAGGATGCGCTTATCAGTTATAATTCCACCAGCGGCACTAAAAACCCGATCTGATAAAACGCTGGCAGCAGGGTAGGCCAGGACCTCCAAGGCATAGAGAGCCAGTTCATTCCATATATCTAGCTTGGATACCCAATATTTATAAGGCACAGAGGAATCACGGAGGACGTTGGTACGGTACGGCAAGGTACTCCCTCAGCATCTTCCCAAACTTTGCACTCCTTGTGAGAGTACCCTGCGCCTCAGGGCCTGTGCGATGGGAGGGTCTGAGAAAACTCTCCCAGAACTTTGACAGTGTTCCCCTGCCTCTGCTGGATTGAAGTTGTGTCTCTCTCGCCTGTACTCCTTGGTTGTCGAACGAAGTGTGCCCTCTGCCTCCAGCGTTTTCAGATGGGAATTTTTTTAATAGGTCCGCAACAAGGGCCTTCTGGTACTGCCTCATTTTTGTACACCTGTCCGCCTCAGGAATAAGAGATATAAAGTTCTCCTTGTAGAGTGGGTCTAGAAGTGTCACCAACCAGTAATGACCTAAAATTTTGAGAATGCGAGGGTCATGGGAAAGGCAGCATAACATAAACTCAGCCATGCGTGCCAGACTACTAACAGGCAAGACTTCCGTGTCCTCACCAAGAGGATGACTGACCATGCTCTCCTCCTCCTCCTCTCTGTCCTCTGGCCATCCACGCTGAACAGACGGTATGACAGCTGTGCAGATAGCACCGTCTATAGTGCATGAAACTAGTTCCTGTCCTTCCTCCTCCTCCTCTTCCTCATTGTCACCCAATCCACGTTGGGATGAGATGAGGCTTGGCTGTGTGTAATCACCCTGTATGGTTAATTGCTCCATCTTATCATTCTCCGCCTGCAATGCATCATCTTTAATTGTGAGCAGAGAGCGTTTCAGAAGACAGAGAAGCGGGATGGTGACGCTAATTATGGCGTCATCGCCGCTCACCATCTTGGTGGAGTCCTCAAAGTTTTGGAGGATGGTACATATGTCTGACATCCACGTCCACTACTGAGGTCTTATGTGTGGAGTCTGAACTGAATACCGATAGCCTTTTTGATGCTGGTACTCAACAACTGCCCTCTTCTGCTCACAAATCCTTCCCAACATCTGCAATGTAGAGTTCCAACGTGTGGGGACATCACACACCAGTCTGTGAGCCAGAAGCTGCAAACGCTGCTGAAACACTGCAAGGGCAGCGGAAGCTGTAGCTGACTTTCTAAAATGGGCACACAGGCGGCATACTTTAACAAGCAGATCCGGCAGCTCCGGGTAGGATTTGAGTAACCGCTGAACCACGAGGTTAAGCACATGGGCCAGGCATGGTACGTGTGTGAGCTCGCCTCGCCTCTGAGCCGCCACCAGGTTCCAGCCATTGTCACACGCGACCATGCCTGGCTGTAGGTTCAGCGGTTTGAACCACAGATCTGCCTGCTCTTTCAGAGCTGTCCATAACT
The DNA here is from genome assembly GCF_046119375.1 of Phyllobates terribilis. Taxonomy (NCBI): domain Eukaryota; kingdom Metazoa; phylum Chordata; class Amphibia; order Anura; family Dendrobatidae; genus Phyllobates; species Phyllobates terribilis. The sequence continues at coordinate 131,598 of NW_027363253.1, forward strand.
CTTCAGCATTGTGTGTTTTTTCACCTAAGCATATTAGCTTCAGCACAGCCTGTTGCCGCTTGGCCGAGGCAGTGCTGCAGTGCTTCCAGCTTGTGACTGATGTGGTCATTTCGGAGATGGAGGCTGAGGAGGAGGAGCAGGCTGAGGAGCATGAGGTTCAGGAGCTGTAGACCGTGGGGGCAACCCTGATTGACCTAGGGCCTGCAATCCTTGGCGTCGGGAGGACGTGTTCCGTCCCAAGGTCCGACTGGGTCCCGGCTTCCACTATGTTAAATCAGTGTGCCATCAGCGAGATGTACCGTCCCTGCCCACAAGCACTTGTCCACGTGTCCGTGTTTAGGTGGACTTTACCGGTAACTGCGTTGTTGAGGGCACGGCTAATGTTTTGGGACACTTGCTTGTGTAATGTGGGGACGGCACACTGGGAGAAATAGTGGCGGCTGGGGACAGAGTACCGAGGGACGGCCGCCGCCATCAGGTTGCGGAATGCTTCTGTTTCCACAAGCCTAAAAGGCAACATTTCGAGCCAAGCAGTCGTGAATTGTGAGAATTTAGTAGTGTGGCCTGTGGGACGTTGGCTGCATATTTGCGCTTGCATTCCAAGGACTGGAGTATGAACAACTGAACGCTGCGCTGGGACAAGGACATGGACGTGCTTCCTGATGCTGCTACTTGAGAGTGTGCAATGACAGGAGCAGGGCAGGAGGCATCTTTGCATGCACTATGGACAGGGGATTGACTTGCATGCACAACAGCAGAAGAAGCAATGGTGCCACCTGTAGACACTGTTCCTGGACCCTGGTGTTCGGCCCACAAAGTCGAGTGCTTTGCTGCCATGTGCCTCATCATGCTGGTGGTGGTCAGGCTGGTCGTTTTGCCACCCCTGCTGATGCTGGTCTGCTCGTGATGCAAATGGCCTTTTTGGAGTTATCGGCAGAGTCTTTAAAAAACAACCAGACTCGGGAAGACCTAACAGTTGTAGTGGCACCTTCCTTCATGTTGGTGTTACGGGAAACGGTAGCCTGCCTTCTGTCTGCGGCCACCACACTGCTTCTTCCTGCCTGTTGGGGTGCTCTGCCTCCCTCCCCCTGTGTGCTGCTGTCCTTGCTCTGCATGTCCTCCTGCCAGGTTGGGTCAGTTACTATATCATCCACCACCTCGTCTCCCACTTCTGCACCCTGGTACTATTCCTGACTTTCTGTCAATTGTGTCTCATCATCGTCCACCTCTTATGACAGTTTCCCACCGTCGCCTTCGTGTGACCGTGGCTGCTCAAATATTTGGGCATCGCTACACGTGATCTCCTCTTGCCCCGCTTCAAGTGGACCGGGCGAGAGGCCCGAATCTATAAATGGAAAAGTGAACAGCTCTTCAGATTGTCCAAGTGTGGGATCAATTGTCTCTGGGTACTCGGCATGGTGGGAGGAAGGAGGATCAGGGTGAGGAATATGAGGTCCAGACTCATGGCTACTGAGACTTGACCGTGTGGAAGACAGGGTGGTGGCTAAGTGACTGGAAGCATTATCCGCTATCCAACCAACAACCTTTTGACACTGATCTGGGTTCAATAGTGGTGTGCTGCGGTCCCCTAGAAATTGGGACAGGAAGGTCAGGCGAGAAGATGTGGGTGTTTGTTGTGGCACAATTTCGGCTTGCCCACGGCCTTGTCCTCGGCCTCTGCATGCACCATTACCATCACGTCCAGTTCCCCGTCCCTTGCCACGTGCCTTGCCCATTTTAAATGGAGGATAGTATCTTCCACGCTCACTACAAATGATTGAGTTTGAAGCGAAGTTATATGTGATCGGTGTGATGGAGAAAACAGAGTTTTAAATACCTGGCCTGTAGGTAAGTAGTGTGAACAGCAAACTGCTGTGAATTGCTTCACTGACACACTGAAAAAATGGAGGCCAGAAATGGCAGTATTTTCTGACAACGTATATGTGATCTGTGTGACGGAGAAAACACAGTTTTAAATAGCTGGATTTCTAGCGCTCTAATATGGAAAGGACCTGGCTGTATTCTGCAGTGCCAACAAGCAAATGGTGCAGAAAAACGGTGTTCTCTGGATTGCTTTATAAGCAAATAATGAGGATTAAGATCCAAAGAAAAGTATTCCTCGCCCCTGAGACCTGGGCCTTTGTATAGAAATATCTAACAGCAGCAGAAGGCAGAATTGGAATGGAGCCTCTTGTGCTATATGCACTGCAGTCTGCTATATACACTGCCTGCCTGCCTATTTACACTGCCTGCCTGATATCTCTGCAGATGGATTAGTCCTCAGAAGGACTGTTTGTTGAGATGTATATGTGTAATGTGCGGTTTTTCTCACTACACTACCTAATGCACGATCAAATCTCTCCCTAACGCAGCAGCAGCTCTCCCTACACTGTCTGATCCGGAGTGACTGTGATGAGCATGGCGGTGCCAGGTCAGATATAGACCTGATGACGCTGTGCAGCCAGCCAATCACTGTAATGCCCACAACCAACATGGCTATGGCATTACAGTGCATGGCAGGCAATCCCTGCATGTTCATTGGCTCTGTAAAGAGCACCAAACATGCAGGGATGGGTCCCGACTTCCCGCCCGACCAACCCGGAAATACTCGGTGAGCGCAGAGCATCTCGAGCAGTGAGATACTCGGGCGAGCACCGAGCAGTAGCGAGCATGCTCACTCATCACTAGTTGTCATTAAGATTTAAAAAGAGAAAACACAGAAATGTGACAGTAAATGGCTTCACCCAACCAATAACCATGAGTGGAGAAAAAGTGTTTTTGTTATCATTCATTTTTTCTGAAACAAGGCCAAGAAAGGAAAAATTCTGCCGGGGTATGTAAACTTTTGAGCAGAACTGTATATGCGCCAGCCCCAGTGTCTCCTATTCTATATACTCCAGCCCCAGTGTCTCCTATTCTATATACTCCAGCTTCTTCTGTGATGTATATGCTCTAGCCCCAATGTATCCTGTGATGAATATACGCCAGCCCCAGTGTCTCCTATTCTATATACTCCAGCCCCAGTGTCTCCTATTCTATATACTCCAGCTTCTTCTGTGATGTATATGCTCTAGCCCCAATGTATCCTGTGATGAATATACGCCAGCCCCAGTGTCTCCTATTCTATATACTCCAGCCCCAGTGTCTCCTATTCTATATACTCCAGCTTCTTCTGTGATGTATATGCTCTAGCCCCAATGTATCCTGTGATGAATATATGCCAGCCCCAGTGTCTCCTATTCTATATACTCCAGCTCCAGTGTCTTCTGTGACGTAGCTAATGTAGCCCTAATGTCTCTTATGCAGAGGCGTCGCATGATAAAGCAGTGGGACACAAGCTCCCTGCCCTATCACTATCTCTTTCATATGCCACAGATCGCCATAGGCCTGCGGTTAACGAGATGTCAGCATCCTCACGCAGGTGGCTCGGTGACATCATTGCATCGCTCTGCTCTGCTGTCCCGCCATGGAAGAGGAGACAGAGGCCGTGATGTAGGGAATCAGGATTAAGTGAGATATTTTTTTAAATGATCGGGCAGTGGAGCCATCCTACTATATATCTGGAGTAGTGGGTCCATCATACTACATATGGAGTAGTGGGGCCATTATACTATATGTATGTGGGGCAGTGGGACCATCATAGTATATACAGGTGCATCTCACTAAATTAGAATATCTTCAAAAAGTTAATTTATTCCAGTTCTTCAATACTGTTTCAGTATGCTCCACAATCATGAGGAAGACTGCTGACTTGACAGATGTCCAGAAGGCAGTCATTGACACACTCCACAAGGTCCTAGAGTTCCAATTTTCATTTGGAAATCAAGGTCCCAGAGTCTGGAGGAAGAGTGGAGAGTCCACAATCCAAGCTGCTTGAGGTCTAGTGTGAAGGCTCCACAATCAGTGATGGTTTGGGAGGCCATGTCATCTGCTGGTGTAGGTCCACTGTGTTTTATCAAGACCAAAGTCAGCACAGCCGGCTACCAGGACATTTTACAGCACTTCATGCTTCCCTCTGCCGACAAGCTTTTTGGAGATAAAAATGTCATTCTCCAGCAGGACTTGGCCCCTGTCCACACGGCCAAAAGTACCAATACCTGGTTTACACACAACAGTATCACTGTGCTTGATTGGCAGCAAACTCGCCTGACCTTAACCCCATAGAGAATCTATTATTGAGAATCTATGGGGTATTGTCAAGAGGAAGATGAGAGACACCAGACCCAACAATGCAGATGAGCTGAAAGACAGCTTTTTGTATTGAAGAACTGAAATAAATTAACTTTTTGATGATATTCTAATTTAGTGAGATGCACCTGTATATGGAGCAGTGGGACTATCATGCTATATATATGGAGGAGTGGGGGCATCATACTAAATATAGAGCAGTGTGTGTGTGTCACCCCAGGCCTGGATGCCACAAACAATAATCTGTTTCTGAAAGCAGGAGGGAGGTCCCCTGGTTAGGGACAATTAGCATACAGCACCTCCTGTCCCAGGCCAGCAGGGGGAGCTGGCTGCCCCTATAAAAGCTGGAACTGGGGGCAGGGTTAGAGAGAACTGGAAGACCTAGCTCAGGAGTGAGACTAGTCCCAGAGAAGGAGGGACAGTTCAGCTGTTGCTGAGGAGTCCGTGAGGCAGAGGAGAAACTGCAAGCCAGGGACAGAGGCGACGAGAGCCGGTCCTGGCAGAGAACCAATCTACTGGACATTGGGGTCCGAGGCTGTCAGGGTTACAAGCCCAGCAGCAGAGAACCAAGCTGCGAGGGATTTCAGGTCCCTTGGCCTAAGAAGCCTGGAGGCTCCGCCACACAGAGGGACCAGTACATCGAGGAGCAACAAACAGGTACCCAAGGCCTGAGTCGCAAGCCATACAGGAGAGAAGTACACGGCCAGCTCAGGGACGTGGGCTATTACACCACGAAAAGGGGGATAGTCAGAAAGAGCATAGAGAGAACGGTAGGCCTACACACTCACCCTGACCAGTGGGGCTCGCCCGATTGCTCTCAGACACCCAGGCCCATTCCTAACCGGTACTGTTGGGCCATTAATAATATCTACAATAAAGACCCTGAACTGTTTGAAGCGGACTCTGAACTCTTACTATTGCGGCCTGCACTATCACCCCCAACATCCACCTACACTGCCCTGAGGCTACACTCTTCCCATGGGGAGTTATCCTACCCCTGTGCTGCACACCAGCACCAGCCTCAGCGGTCTGCCTTGCAGCGGCGGTTATCTCCAACCGCAATCCACGGGTGGCGTAGTCGGACATTCAAAACACTGATAAATAGACTGCCACCATTTGGTCTGACCACCCTGAGCCACGGGATCGGGTTGCCACTACTACCCCCATCAGCACCGTACACTAGAAGGCCCGGTTCCGGGTACCCCACGGCCCAGGGGGGGAGTCAGCTTTGGCGTAGTCGGCAGAATTGTGACCAACCCGCCACAAACGGGTATTGCGTGCCTGGAAAAGACTCTATACATATCTGAGTGAAGTTTCCCGCCATTTGGGGCCATTTCCCGCCAATCGGAGCCGTTTCCCGCCATCGGGCGCCATCTTCGGGACGACGCGCGGGAAGAAGAGGGGCGTGGACGTCCAAAAACGCGTGAGACCTGAAGCCCCGCCCTACGCTGAGACGCTGCTCAAGGTCCTGGATGGAGATCCAGCGGATGCCGACGTCATCACCGAGCAACGCAAGGTCCTCTCCCAGAGCATCGCGAGGGAAGCCGCGGCCTACAGAAGAGGATCGCCAGAAGGTAGGCCACGGTTAATTAGGAGGGAGGAAGATGTCGGACGCGGAGGGACCCTCTACCACCAGCGTAGCCGCTGCAGCTGTGATGCCGTTTTCCATGCCCTATATCCATAGGCGGATTATAATGAGGGCAATCCGGGCGACCGCCCAGGGCCCTGAGCCTGCAGGGGGTCCACGGCTCCAGGCGGGGTGTCTAATGCCGGATTGCCCTCATTATATGTGCGGGCCGCCGCGGCACATAGCGGTAGCAGTGGCGGGAGGGGGGGGCCTGGACTGCTCCCCCAGCAGCGGCCACCGCTACTTCTTCATCGGCCGGGCCAGCACTGCAGCAGTTAACTTCCCTGTGCTGGCCCGGCCGCGTCACTGCTAGGAGACATGGCCCTGTGCGCGGCTGTGTCTCCTAGCTGTGACGTCACACAGTGCGCCCCGGCCTGCAGTGCTGCACCGGAAAAGAGAGAGAGCAGGCAGGAGGAATTGAGCCGGGGGATGGTGAGTGTGTGTGTGTGTGAGCAGATGTGTGTGTGGGCAGGTGTGTGTGTGTTTGTGGGCAGGTGTCTGTGGGGGCAGGTGTCTGTGTGGGCAGGTGTGTGTGTGTGTGTGTATATGTGTGTGTGTGTATATGTGTGTGTGTCTGTGTGGGCAGGTGTGTGTGTGTATATGTGTGTGTGTGTATATGTGTGTGTGTGTGTGTGTGTGTGTGTGTGGGCAGGTGTCTGTGTGAGCAGGTGTGGGTGTGTGTGTGGGCAGGTGTGTGTGTGTGTGTGGGCAGGTGTGTGTGTGGGCAGGTGTGTGTATATGGGTGTGTGTGTGTGTTTGCGGGCAGGTGTCTGTGTGGGCAGATGTGTGTGTGGGCAGGTGTGTGTGTGTGTGTGTGTGGGCAGGTGTGTGTGTGTGTGTGGGCAGGTGTGTGTGTGTGTGGGCAGGTGTTGGTGTGTGTGTGTGGACAGGTGTGTATGTGTGTGGGCAGGTGTGTGTGTGTGTGGGCAGGTGTGTGTGTGGGCAGGTGTGTTTGTGTGTGGGCAGGTGTGTTTGTGTGTGGGCAGGTGTGTGTGTGTGTGTGGGCAGGTGTGTGTGTGTGTGTGTGGGCAGATGTGTATGTGTGTGGGCAGGTGTGTGTGTGTGTGTGTGGGCAGGTGTGTGTGTGTCTGTGTGGGCAGGTGTGTGTGTGTGTCTGTGTGGGCAGGTGTGTGTATATGTGTGTGTGTGTGTGTGTGTGTGTGGGCAGGTTAGAAATTCTTGCCCTGTTGAACACTACACCTGACTTGAGGCCACCACCTCTTGGTTGTCCAATGTTCTTGCTTCTCTAGGGCTCTTCTCAGATATTCATTATACCAGCTCCCCAGAATACCAAAGTTAGGGTGGGTGACCGCGAGCCCTGGTGGTGGTCATAACTGCGGCCACCCAGGGGCAATACTCCATAACAACAATCCCCTGAGGTGGTGTAGGATGTAAGGACCTATTCACACTACATTCAGCGCTGCATTCAGGTCTTTACACAAGGCTTACAACTGAATCCCTGAAATTCAGGATTGTGCTGTCTGAAATGAGACATCTGAAAGCAGAGAAAATGGAGCCTAAAGATTCAGACTTTAGCCTCGGTTTGCCTTTGTTCAAATCAATGGCTATGTCAAGGCACATCTGAATGCCATTTTTCAGGGATTTAGATAGAAGCCTGGAAAGAGGAGATGAATGCATTGCAAAATTCAGTGTGAATAGGCCCTTATATCTGGAGTCTTGATATTGATGCCACAAGCATTTTACTTGTTTTTAACTTAAAAAAAAAATACACACACACAAATTATACACACACACACACACACACTATACATACACACACAGTATACATACACACACATTATACACACACACACACACACTATACATACACACACACAGATGTGTATGTGGGCAGGTGTGTGTGTGTGGGCAGGTGTGTGTGTGGGCAGGTGTGTGTGTGTGTGATGTCTGTCTGTTTGTGTGTGTGTGTGTGTGTGTGGGCAGATGTCATTGTGTGATGCCTGTTTGTATGTATTTTTGTGTTTCAAATGTGTTTATGCGTGTCTGTATATGTTTGTGTGTGTGTATGACTGCATGCGGCCTCCTGCTGAGTATAGTTGGCGCCGTGCGGCCTCCTGATGTCTCTGGGGGGGCTCCGTGCAGCCTCCCGCTGTGTATAGATGGCTACGTGCGGCCCCTCGCTGTTTATAGACGGCGCCGTGCGCCCCCCCGCTGTGTATAGATGGCTACGTGCGCCCCCCGCTGTGTATAGATGGCTACGTGCGGCCCCCCGCTGAGTATAGATGTCGCCGTGCGGCCTCCTGCTGTGTATAGATGGCTACGTGCGGTCTCCCGCTGAGTATAGATGGCGCTGTGCGGCCTCCTGCTGTCTCTGGGGGGAGCGCCGTGCGGCATCTATACTCAGCAGGAGGCCGCACGTAGCCAGCTATACACGTATACTCAGCAGGAGGCCGCACGTAGCCATCTATACGGTGCCATCTATACACAGCGGGAGGCCGCACGGCGCCATCTATACACAGTGGGAGGTCGCACGGCGCCATCTATACACAGCGGGAGGCCGCACGGAGCCATCTATACACAGCGGGAGTCTCAGTGTTTTGCAAGAGCAGTCAATAAATTCTGCTTGACTAATTCTGAGCACCATAAAGTCTGGTTCGCTTCTAACCTGCTGTCTTCATTTTCAGCTTGCTGAATTCTAACTCATTTACTGTCATTCGAGACGATGCCTTTGCTGGTCTCTTTCACCTTGAATACCTGTAAGTGTTCCACTTAATGTCATATTTTTGATTCTGTTCTTCTTCATCTTTTGGCATGTGCAATTGTATGAGCAAGTATTCATATGAATTTATGACCTACTTAAACCTTGGAGGACCTTAAATTTTATTCAATCAATTTTTTTTCCAGTTTAAAACTATGGGACATATATGTGCCTTGGTCCTCAAAGGGTTTTTAAAGGGGCTACAAACATAAATATGAAAAAAATAATTCAATTAGTGCTTTTTGTGTTTATTTAATTTTTATTTGAAGTCCATTTTTTTTATATACTTTGAAATTAAGCTCTACCCCATGGAATGAAGCCCTACCTACATGACATCTGAGAGCTACATGGATCCCGCTTGTGTGGTGCCTGTCCGTCACTACTATTCAGTTTTAGGGTCCACTCACTAAGCCATATATTCTCTCATGCAAGAGAATAGGGCCAATTATGCTAATGACACTCGGCTCAAACTCTGTCAGAGCTTCAACTGAGTGTGATCCGATTCTCTCGCAGCACAGATATGGAGAAGATTGAGAACTTACTTTCTCCATCTTCTCCATAGTCTCTGTGAGTGTTCATCGGACTGCACTTGGATGACGTCCGAGTGCAGTCCAATGTTTTACGTGCACCCATAGACTTGTATGGGTGCACATGGTCCGAATATCGAATGAGATTATTTTCTCATGCCAATAATCGCACTGTCCCATAGTATAACATAGAGCCGAGTCCTATCCGATAAAACATCACATAGCATTCGGCCGTGTTATACGACAGTGTGAGCGAGCCCTTAGAGTCAAGGAATATTTACATGTAGATGATGATATTACTCTCCAAGTGTATATTTTTTTAGGCGAGTTCATAGTAAATGCTTTGCATTTTTGACATGTGATCAACTAAAGAGCAAGAAAGATTTAGGACCTCCCCTATAGAGAAACGAAAAATAGTTTGGAGGACTTGCATGTCCTTTTTATTTATTATGAGAAAATCATAAAAGATCCAGTTTTTTAACCATGCTGTGACTTTCTGCTGAGGGAGAGGGAGAGAGCTGCCCTATTCAGAGTCTGTAATAAGACCTGCTGACAAAAGTGTTGAAGATACAGTCTAACGTGAATTAACAATGAAAAAAAGTTAATTTAACAAATGGCTTGTATTTTTTTTAATACAAACTTTTTTGTCTTTACAGCTCTTTTAAAGGGAATCTGTCATCAGGTTTTTGCCACCTAATCTGAGAGCAGCATAATGTAGGGTTAGAGGCACTGATTCCAGTAATGTGTCACTTACTGGGCTGTTTAGTGTTGTTTTGATAAAATCATTGATTTGTCAGAAGGTAATTATCACTAGATGACTAGTAAGTTCTGTAGGACCCCACCCCCATCACTGATCAGTAGATTTCTGTGTACACTGAGCATGGGCAGAAAGCTGCCAATCAGTGGTGTGGGTGGGGCTATACAGAGCGCAGCATTCAGAGAGCTGCTAGATCTGCAGCAGATAAAACGGTGATTTTCTCAAAATGGCAACAAGTAGCTGAAAAAGTGACACATCGCTGGAATCAGGGTATCTGCCCCAATATTGTGCTGCTCTCAGATGAGGCAGCACAATTAATATTATGCCAAATTAATTTCCCATGAACTATCACATGATCTATCACAGGGGATCATGTGACATGTCACGTGATAAATCAGCTGTGTGGAGGGGGCCCGCGCCTTCTAAACTGCCCGGGGCCCTTGCTACTCTTAATCCACCCCTGCCTATATCCCCGGAGCGGCCTGGATGCCCAGTATGCCGGCGAGTCGCATACCTTGGGCGACTTTAAAGAAAGGCTGTATAGCCTGTTCAAAGTTTATCCCCTGACAGAAGAACAGAAGGTAAGCATACTGATAGGGCAGTTAACTGGTGCGGCCCAGCGGGAGGTAAAGTCTTGGACAGCTGAGGAGAAAAGGACTGTAAGGGGGGTTCTGACCCGTCTACGGGACACCTTTGATGCCCGTACCTCAGCAGAAATCAAAATGCGGTTCTATGGATGTAAGCAGCGAGCTCAAGATAGCATCCGAGATTATGCCCTAAATTTACAGGAAGCCTTGGGGGCAATTAAGCAAGCTGACCCTGGCAGCATGCAGGATACAGATAAACTATTGACTGACCAGTTCATAGAAGGTCTGCTGTCCAGCGCCCACAGAACCCAGCTGCGCCTCATGGCCCTACAGAACCCCGATTTGACTTTTGCACAGTTCAACGATAGGGCCATCCGGGTGCTCCGAGAACCTGCACCGGGTGGCGCTGTAGCTTCCCGGCGCCCAGCCATCCCTTACCACCAGGGGGCGGCACCCTATCCCGCAGACCTTGTGGGGGCTGATGCGCAGGCCCTAAATCCATCCCCGCCTGCAAACCTGCACCATCAGGTCCAAGAACTAACAAAGAGTGTTGCTGCATTGTCCAGGACCGTACAGTCGTTACAGATGGACCCGTCAGGACCAATCAAGCTGCCTTCCAGTCCGGAGGATGTCCCGTGGCGTCGACGGAGGAGGATCCCGTCGTTCAGAGGGAGGCCCGCCGATCATTACACTGAGGATGGACAGCCGATTTGCCGCCGTTGCAGCCAGCCGGGACATGTAGCCAGGTACTGTACTTTAAATGGGTCCGACGTGGGGCAAAGGGCCGACCCCCAGGCATAAGGTCATCAGGCCCATCTAATTGGCGTGATAAGTAGGTAGGGGAACGCCCGGTTTTACCCGTAGTGCTGGACGGTATACCCATGAGTGCACTGCTGGACACCGGGTCCCAAGTGACTACCATCCAATATGTACTTTTTAAGCAGTACTGGAGTGACACTGATATAACTCGTTATCCAGATGATGACTTGAGCATCATCGCCAGCAATGGTCAACCCGTGCCGCAGGTGGGGTTCAGAGAGATGACCATTAAGATTGGTAAAGTTGAACTGCCGGCACAGGGAGTGATCATTGTGGACATTGACCGTCGAGAAAGTCACCCTAAAATAACCTTGGGTACTAATGTGATTGAAAATTGTCTTTCAGAAGCAATTGTAATTTTGCAGCAGGTGGCGATGAATGTGAGCTCCAGCCAGCAGAGGGTCCTCCAGAAGGAGATAAGAGCCCTGATGAGATGGCAACAGGTAGAACTGTCTGGTCGTGAGATCGGTAGCGTGAGGAATGGATGAGCGACCCGTTCCCCATTGCCATGCCCCCCAAAAGTGAAATGATCTGGTGTCGGAATGCAATCGGGTTAAGAGGGAGAGACTACCAAGCCATGGTAGAACCCGTGTACTCAGACAGCAGGCCCACCATTTTGACAGCCCAGGGGGTGGTCGATGTCCGCCATGGAAGGGTGCCCGTCTGGATCTTAAACATTGGGGAAAGAGAAGTACACTTGCCTTGGTACGCTACACAAGCCAAAATGTATACTGTTGAACACAATGCTGTCAGGGCCATGGTACCCTTGCCTCCATCTCCCCAAGCAGAGGGTAATGGTTCCCAGAAACCCAAGGAGGACTGGTGCCAGAAACTCCACGTGGGTGCTGACTCCACTCCCTTGCACCAAAAACAAGGAGTCTACCGGGTGGTTCAAGAGTACGAGAGAATCTTTAGTAAGCACCCGCTAGACTTCGGCAGAGTGAAAGGGGTAGAACACCACATCCCCATGGGGAGCCACCCACCAATAAAAGAAAGATACAGATCTGTACCACCCCGCACACTATCAGAACGCAAAGGGCATGCTGAGAGAAATGAAGGAAGCCGGGGTCATTAGAGACAGTTGTAGCCCCTGGGCAGCCCCCTTGGTTCTGGTAAAAAAGAAAGACTGTACTATGAGAATGTGCGTGGACTATAGAGAAGTCAATCGTATCACCCATAAAGACGCATACCCGTTGCCTAGAATAGAGGAGTCTTTGGTCGCACTAAAATCAGCTAATTTCTTCTCTACTTTGGACCTTACTAGTGGGTACTGGCAGGTTCCTGTGGCAGAGGCTGATAAGGAGAAGACCGCCTTCACCACCCCGATGGGATTAAGTGAATTCAACTATATGCCGTTCGGGTTCTGCAACGCACCCGGGACCTTCCAGAGGCTGATGGAATGCTGTCTAGGGCACCGAAACTTTGAGACGGTCCTACTTTACCTGGACGACGTGATTGTCTATTCGAAGACTTACGAGGACCATCTAAAGCACCTGGCCGAGGTGTTCGATGCCCTGGCAGGCTTTGGCATGAAAGTGAAACCCTCCAAGTGCCATCTGTTAAAGCCGAAGGTACAGTACCTGGGACATGTGGTGAGTGCAGAAGGAGTAGCCCCCGACCCTGACAAAATCACGGCAATAAAGAACTGGCCAAGCCCCTCTAACATAAAAGAAGTGAGGCAGTTCCTCGGGTTGGTAGGCTACTACCAAAGGTTCATCCCCAGGTTCACCAAGATGGCAGCCCCTATGCAGGACCTCCTTATAGGACAATCTAAGACCAGAAGCCAAAAGCCACCCTTCAAGTGAGACAAGCCGGAAGAGGAGTCCTTCCGCCAGCTGAAGATGGCCCTCACGGGGGATGAGATCCTGGCCTACCCTGATTATGGCCAGCCTTTTATCCTCCACACAGACGCCAGTAATGTGGGGCTGGGAGCCGTACTGTCACAGAACCAACAGGGCAGAGAAAGGGTGATCGCGTACGCCAGCCGGAAGCTGAGGCCCACCGAGAGAAACCCGGAGAATTACAGCTCCTTTAAGCTGGAGTCCTTGGCAGTGGTGTGGGACGTAACAGAACGTTTCAAGCATTACCTGGCCTCTGTGAAGTTCACTGTGTACACGGACAACAATCCGTAGACACATCTGGACAATGCGAGACTTGGTGCCCTAGAGCAGCGGTGGATGGCCCGGCTAGCAAACTATGACTTCACCATCAAGTACCGGGCAGGCCGAGCCAATGCCAATGCAGATGCCCTATCGAGAATTCCCCACTTGCCTGATGAGGGAGAAGATCCAGATGAGTTGGAGGAAATAGAGCTCCCTGCATTCCACCGGTACGGGGCCACTCAGTACTCCCACCGTGTAAGAGACAAAGACTTGACCACTGTCATGTTCAATCCCTTACCTCACCACGGCTGGGCTGAAACGCAAGATAGTGACCCTGCAATTCGCCTGGTGAAAGACCTGTTGACCCAGGCAGACGCTAGCCCTGGCTCGGACGCTCCAGAGGAAGCCAAGCAGTTATGGAAGGAGAAAAGCAGGCTATTCCTCTACGAAGGTAAGCTGTGCAGAAGGCTTGTCAACCACCGGACGCACGAGCTGACCTGGCAGGTAGTGGTCCCGAGACGAGATGCAGCAATGGTCCTGGAGGCCTACCATGACAGAGCGGGACACTTCGGGTGGAAGAAACTGGAGTTCCTACTGAGAGAGCGGTTCTACTGGGTCGGAATGAGAGGGGCCATAGAGAAGTGGTGCAGGGACTGCGGCCCATGTAACCTCAGAAGGAAGGACGGTACCAGCCAGAAGACGCCCTTGATGCCCATCATCACCAGGCAGCCTCTTGAGCTGGTAGCTCTGGACCATGTGAAACTGGCTCCAAGCCGGTTGGGCTACGTCTATGCCCTGACAATAGTGGACCACTATTCCCGGTTCCTGGTGGTGGTTCCTGTTAAAGACTTGACAGCCCAAACAGCGGCCAGAGCCTTCCAACAACACTTCTGCCGTCCACACGGGTATCCGGAACAGGTCTTGACAGATCAAGGTCCAGGGTTTGAGGCTGAAATCTTCCAGGAGTTCTGCAACCTCTACGGCTGTAAGAAGATTCGGACAACGTCTTACCACCCACAAACCAACGGGCTATGTGAGAAAATGAATAATATCGTCATTGATCTCCTCAAAACGTTGCCCCTGGAAGAACGCAGCCTGTAGCCGGAGAAGCTGCCAGACCTGATAGACTTATACAACCATATCTTGGTGAATGCTACAAATTGCACCCCGGCTTACCTGATGAGGGCAAGACCAGGTAAGCTGCCGATAGACCTGGACATGGGAGTCCTGACCCCCGAGGACACCTCCCCAGACGCGGACTGGGATACGGAACGGCGGCTACAGTACAAGAAGGTACAGGAGAGTGTGGAGAGGAGTCTGGCTCAAGCGAGAGAAAAGCAAGAGAGGCTCTTCAACCAACACGCCCCTGCTGGTTCCCTGGAACCTGGTGAGCAGGTCCTGAAGCGGAAGAGAAGGCTTCACAAGCTAGATGACCAGTGGGAGAGCGACCCGTACACAGTACTGCAGTCCAACCACAACAACCCGAAGGTATGTGTAATTACCAAGGATGGAGGAGAAACCACTAGCACCGTCTCCAGAGACCACCTAAAAAGGTGCCCCAAGCAACTACAGAGTGCAGGAGAAGATCAAGATGACCTTGAACCCGCAGAAGACAAGAAAGAAATGATCAGCACAGTTCTTGGAGAGTTCCCCCGGTCCTGGACTCGGATAAATGATGCAATAGTGGTACCCGTCCTACACTTCCTTCAACCAACCCAGCAGGAACCTACAGGAGAGCAGGAGGAAGTAGAAGACCAAGCAGCCCTAGAGGCAGAAGAACCCATGCCAGCAGCCCAAGAGAGTCAACCCTCTGCTGACAGTGAGCCTGCCATACCTGCGGTAAGCCAAAGGACCCGCAGATAGCTGCCTGCACTGCCTGTAAACCCAGCTAGAAGCTGTACCCTGAATGCTAGTGGGGAAAGTCAGGTTAGACCACCACCAGACAGTGGGTTACGCAGGTCAACCCGGAGCACTAGGGGGCAAATACCAGCTCGCTGGAAGATCTAAATGCTGTATATTGTAAATGTTTTATGTTTGTTGCCTGGTTGCTAATTATGTTTTTCCAGTCTTTCTAGTTCATGGACTAACAGGTTATGGACGCTGAATAACCGGAACTGTCTTGTAGATAGTTGCACTTGGTGCCCTCTTTCGAAGATGGCCACGGAAGAAAAATCTGTCCGGTGTGGCCTCCTTGTGGCCCAAAGTAGAGAGCTCAGCCTTGTCGCCACGCCCAAGGCCAGGAACTTGGGGTTTATGGAAACAGGTCCCCACACCGTGGAAAACTTCACCTTGTTGGGTGACATGGACACCCGGTCACGGAAGCGCTGTGACCTCAAGGACAAAATATACTTGTGTATATGTTATGTTGTCATTTATACCCTGTATTTGTGGTTCCTGTTTAGTCCGAAGTACTAAATTTTACTAGGGGAGAATGTGTCACCCCAGGCCTGGATGCCACAAACAATAATCTGTGTCTGAGAGCAGGAGGGAGGTCCACTGGTTAGGGACAATTAGCATACAGCACCTCCTGTCCCAGGCCAGCAGGGGGAGCTGGCTGCCCCTATAAAAGCTGGAACTGGGGGCAGGGTTAGAGAGAACTGGAAGACCTAGCTCAGGAGTGAGACTAGTCCCAGAGAAGGAGGGACAATTCAGCTGTAGCTGAGGAGTCCGTGAGGCAGAGGAGAAACTGCAAGCCAGGGACAGAGGCGACGAGAGCCGGTCCTGGAAGAGAACCAATCTACCGGGCATTGGGGTCCGGGGCTGTCAGGGTTACAAGCCCAGCAGCAGAGAACCAACCTGCGAGGGATTTCAGGTCCCTTGGCCTAAGAATCCTGGAGGCTCCGCCACACAGAGGGACCAGTACAGCGAGGAGCAAGTGACGCACCCCCTGGGCCAGTGTTGTTTGGGGGATACCCGGAGCCGGATCAGATGGGGGTTGTAGTCTCCGAGTGGCGGTGACCCGATCCGTGCCCAGGGTGTCAAGCTCAGTGTGTGGCAGTCCTTACAGATGTTATTAGTGTTCTTTTGTGTCGACTACGCCACCCGTTGATGTGCGGTCAATACGGCCGCCGCTGCAGCAGGGTCCGCTGAGGCTGGTGGTGTGTGCGCAGCTTGGTAGTAGTATAACCCCCAACGGGAGGGGTATAGCCTCAGGGGGTCAGTCGCAGAGGATGGGGGTTGTGGTGGTGCAGTGAGAGTGGTAATAAGACTCCGAGTCGGGCTGTGCAGTTCAGGGTTTTTACTTACTGCAGATGTTCTGGTCACTCCGGCCTTGAGTGACCACCCGAGCCGTGCTGCGTCCACCAGGTCCTGGACTCGGCCAACCCCCAGGTGATTCTGGAGCGTGGTCCTGAGCTCCCTTTCTGACTTGTCCTCCTCTCTGGCCTTCCCCACCAGGGATCCACCTATGTCCGGCTCCCTCGGGCCTCTTGTTGGTAAACCCTTGTCTCTGGGTTCCCTGACCCTATGCACGGTTTGCCTTCCGGGTGGATTTAGTGGGTGGTCGTGACAGATTCTGCCCACGACCTCCGGTCTCTGGCTAAGGATTAGTGCCCTCCACCAGCTTGGGATCCGGTACCCTTGTGCCAACTCTTCACCCTCTGGTCTAATTTGGGCTCTTGGAGTTCCTTCTTTCTCCCCCTCTGGGTCCTTCTTTCTCCTCTCTCTCTCTCTGGGCCTTGGAGCTGCTCTGCTTCTCTGCTCTCTTCCTCTACAAAAGACAGGCTGACTGACTGACCCTGATCTAAGATGGTTCCCACCTTATATACTCCCTCTATGTGTGAGCTCAGGTGACCAGCACCCAATGAGCTCCTAGCATTACCCAGACTGCTCCCCCTATCTGCCCCTACACTACTGGGATGTTCCACCCCCCTCCCACTCCAGCCAGGAACAGACACGGTCGTACCTGCACATTTCTTAAGTGGGAGTACCGTTGGTCTGCCCCCCCGGAAATGGGATGTATGTAGTGCATGCAGTCTATCTGAGCTCAGTTCCACACTCCATCCTTACCCGGGAGTGGAATACCACACCTCTGGGTTGAGGTGCAATACCCCTGTAGCAGCCGAATCCTCAGGGTGCTACATTCCCCCCTGGTAAATCACAGCACGTCCTCGGGCTGTAAGATACAAAAACATCCAAAACATACAATTATTTTTCATAAACATCAACATATAAAACAACATATAAAACATCACATATATTATCAGCAATAAAAACTTTTTCATATAAAACATTCTTGTAAATATTCTTGTTTCTGGTTCCTCCGGTCACGGTGCAACTTGTGACCGGGTAAAGTGCGACAGTCTTTTCTTGAAAACAAAACTCGGCTTTCCTATAAAACCAGTAGGGGGCGCTTTAGGAAGCGCAACTATATACAAAAGGGGATATGGCCGCTCTCAGTCCTCGGCCAGGTATTAGGAATAGGGACACACGGGTAAACAGTTCACTCTTGTCCCAACGGGGACATATTTAAAGCAGCAACAGTTTTTGGTACCCCGACGGGCAACTATATACAGTCTCTTCTCTACCATACTCAACGACGGCGTCCTCCTGCTCTTTCTTTGGATTCAGTTTCTGTTTCAGACCCGTCCGGGTCCTCTTGCTCCTCCTCACACCGCAGCTCCTCCTCCGTCAGGCGATGCACATGGAGGGCGTAGGGTCCTTTGGCACACTTGTGCCGGGTGAAGGTGACCTCGTCCCCTAAATACAGGTCACGACCTCTGTGTCCCTCCGGCAGATGGCTCTCTACGTCTCTGCGTGTGACAAAGACGTCGCCGGGGGTATGATGGTCTCTGATGAAGCCCCACCCATGCTGCAGATTGAACTTTATCACAGTCCCGATGGTGCGGGGACCATGCGCTGCACGGGGATCTCTCCTGGTCCGGCTCTTCTGCTCCGCGCTCCTTATTTGGGCTTGCTGTTCCCGGACCCGCCTCTCTCTCCGCTCCTTCTCGAAAACCTCGAGCTGCTGCCGGCAGCACTCTGCACGCTCCGCTGCGGCCGCCCGAGTCTCCTGAGTGAACCCCATGAGGTCTTCTCCGGTGGGGTCCCACTCAAACTGTGCCTCCTCCAGCGGGGGCGAGGTTCTCTTTACGGGCTTCGGAGCCGGAATCAGGGGCTCGCACATGGGCCTTGCTCTCTGGAGCTCCAGTTGAATGTACTCCTCAGGCCATATGAAGGGCTGCCCATCCGGGCACGTGTGCTGGGCAAATAGATTTTCGCCCAGGTGCGGCACTCGAGATGCTATAGGCGCTGTGGTGGTAGCGGCGCCTGGATTGACCAGGCCTTGCGACCAGGCCGGCGGCACCTTAAAGGCAAAGGGCACCGTAAGAACGGCGGCGCCCTGGGTTATTCGGCCCTGCGACCAGGCCGGGGGCTCCGCGGAGGTAGGGGGCGCTGTTGGTATTGCGGCGCCCGGGGGTACTAGGCCTTGCGACCAGGCCGATGGTACTTCCTGCTTGGCCACGCTCGAGGTCGAGGCGTGTGACGTCACAGGGGTCGCGGCCGCGGCTTCCGGTTGAGGCCTAGTCGGCGGCGGTGACGATGCAGCGACGGGCACGGCAGGGGGAACTTCGGGCTCTGCGACGGGGAGCTGGGGCAGGTACGCGGTTTCCCGGCTCGGGGTATAGACGTCCCCTTTACCTGCCTCCATTCGTTCGGCTCCCTTCTCGGCGCCGTCTCCGGCCTTCAGTCCTCCTGCACCATCCTCAGAGGTGGTCTGTCTCCTCGTCTCGGGTGGCGTGCTCCGCTGACGGGTTTCGGTCTGCTGGGCCATCTCTCGGCTCCACTCCGTCAACGCCTCCCGCTGCACCCGGGCCATCCTCCGTGCGAGGCCCTCCAGCGCAGTCTGTGCACACTCCCGATCTCGGGGGAGCTGTGCCAGGATCTCCACTAAGCCTAGTGGGCTTGTTGCTTGCAGCAGGCTCCTGACCACTGGGTCGGTGCTGCCTGTCTCTCCCTCCATCTCCGGGTATGTTCTCTCTGGACTCTTCTCCAGACGTCTTGTCTCCGGGTGCGCTCTCTCTAGACTGCTCCAGGCGGCACCCATCTTTGCTCTTTTGTTCTGTCTCCGCCCACATCGAGGGTGGTCCCGGGGCAACTTCAGTTCCAGGGGCAGTTCTCTCACGCTGATGGACACTTCCAGCATCACAGTCTCTGTTGGTGGGCGCGGTTTCCGCTTTTGGCGCCATTCTTCGACCTGGCCCACGATGGGAGGTGGCCTTTTGCCACCCTCTGGCACGCCCATAATGGCGTCCGCTCTTCCAAGGCGGGAAATCTTTGGAAATGGCGGGAATCGTCTCCCAGTGGCGGGAAACTCCATGGATGGCGGGAAAAAGCTGCAAATGGCGGGCAACCGGCGGGAAACGACTTGTGATGGGGCCCGTTGGCGGGGACCCTCCGGAACCGGCGGGAGACTTCTTTTTGAGGTAACGGTGAACTTTTCTTCAGGCACGCAGTACCCGGTTGTTGCGGGCACGTAATCCTGCCGACTACGCCAAAGTTGACGCACCCCCTGGGCCAGTGTTGTTTGGGGGATACCCGGAGCCGGATCAGATGGGGGTTGTAGTCTCCGAGTGGCGGTGACCCGGTCCGTGCCCAGGGTGTCAAGCTCAGTGTGTGGCAGTCCTTACAGATGTTATTAGTGTTCTTTTCTGTCGACTACGCCACCCGTTGATGTGCGGTAAATACGGCCGCCGCTGCAGCAGGGTCCGCTGAGGCTGGTGGTGTGTGCGCAGCTTGGTAGTAGTATAACCCCCAACGGGAGGGGTATAGCCTCAGGGGGTCAGTCGCAGAGGATGGGGGTTGGGGTGGTGCAGTGAGAGTGGTAATAAGACTCCGAGTCGGGCTGTGCAGTTCAGGGTTTTTACTTACTGCAGATGTTCTGGTCACTCCGGCCTTGAGTGACCACCCGAGCCGTGCTGCGTCCACCAGGTCCTGGACTCGGCCAACCCCCAGGTGATTCTGGAGCGTGGTCCTGAGCTCCCTTTCTGACTTGTCCTCCTCTCTGGCCTTCCCCACCAGGGATCCACCTATGTCCGGCTCCCTCGGGCCTCTTGTTGGTAAACCCTTGTCTCTGGGTTCCCTGACCCTATGCACGGTTTGCCTTCCGGGTGGATTTAGTGGGTGGTCGTGACAGATTCTGCCCACGACCTCCGGTCTCTGGCTAAGGATTAGTGCCCTCCACCAGCTTGGGATCCGGTACCCTTGTGCCAACTCTTCACCCTCTGGTCTAATTTGGGCTCTTGGAGTTCCTTCTTTCTCCCCCTCTGGGTCCTTCTTTCTCCTCTCTCTCTCTGGGCCTTGGAGCTGCTCTGCTTCTCTGCTCTCTTCCTCTACAAAAGACAGGCTGACTGACTGACCCTGATCTAAGATGGTTCCCACCTTATATACTCCCTCTATGTGTGAGCTCAGGTGACCAGCACCCAATGAGCTCCTAGCATTACCCAGACTGCTCCCCCTATCTGCCCCTACACTACTGGGATGTTCCACCCCCCTCCCACTCCAGCCAGGAACAGACACGGTCGTACCTGCACATTTCTTAAGTGGGAGTACCGTTGGTCTGCCCCCCGGAAATGGGATGTATGTAGTGCATGCAGTCTATCTGAGCTCAGTTCCACACTCCATCCTTACCCGGGAGTGGAATACCACACCTCTGGGTTGAGGTGCAATACCCCTGTAGCAGCCGAATCCTCAGGGTGCTACACAAGCAACAGGTACCCAAGGCCCTAGTCGCATGCCATACAGGCGAGAAGTACACGGCCAGTTCAGGGACGTGGGCTATTACACCACGAAAAGGGGGATAGTCAGAAAGAGCATAGAGAGAACGGTAGGCCTACACACTCACCCTGACCAGTGGGGCTCGCCCGAATGCTCTCAGACACCCAGGCCCATTCCTAACCGGTACTGTTGGGTCATTAATAATATCTACAATAAAGACCCTGAACTGTTTGAAGCGGACTCTGAACTCTTACTATTGCGGCCTGCACTATCACCCCCAACATCCACCTACACTGCCCTGAGGCTACACTCTTCCCGTGGGGAGTTATCCTACACCTGTGCTGCACACCAACACCAGCCTCAGCAGTCTGCCTCGCAGCGGCGGTTATCCCTGACCGCAATCCACGGGTGGCGTAGTCGGACATTCAAAACACTGATAAATAGACTGCCACCATTTGGTCTGACCACCCTGAGCCACGGGATCGGGTTACCACTACTACCCCCATCAGCACCGTACACTAGAAGGCCCGGTTCCGTGTACCCCACGGCCCAGGGGGCGAGTCATGTGCATCAAATTATACATACAGATATGGGGCAGTGGGGCTTCATACTATATACAGGTGATTCTCACAAAATTAGAATATCATCAAAAGTTAGTTTATTTCATTTCTTCAATGCAAAAAGTGAAACTCCTATATTATATAGAGTCATTACACACAGAGTGATCTATTACATAGAGTCATTACACAGAGGGATCTATTATATAGAGTCATTACACACAGAGGGATCTATTATATAGAGTCATTACACAGAGGGATCTATTATATAGAGTAATTACACACAGAGGGATCTATTATATAGAGTCATTACACAAAGAGGGATCTATTATATAGAGTCATTACACACAGAGTGATCTATTATATAGAGTCATTACACACAGAGGGATCTATTATATACAGTCATTACACACAGAGGGATCTATTATATAGAGTCATTACACACAGAGGGATCTATTATATAGAGTCATTACACACAGAGGGATCTATTATATAGAGTCATTACACACAGAGGGATCTATTATATAGAGTCATTACACACAGAGGGATCTATTATATAGAGTCATTACACACAGAGGGATCTATTTTAAGTGTTTATTTCTGTTAATGTTGATGATTATAGCTTACAGCCAATGAAAACACAAACGTCATTATCTCAGTAAATTAGAATACTTCATAACAACAGCTTGAAAAATGTTTTTAAAATCCGAAAAGTTGGCCTACTGAAATGTATGTTTAGTAAATGCCCTCAATAGTTGTTCGGGCTCCTTGTGCATCAATTACTGCATCAATGCGGCAATGTGGCATGGAGGGATCAGCCTGTGGCACTGCTGAGGTGTTATGGAAGCCCAGGTGGCTTTGATAGCAGCCTTCAGCTCATCTGTATTGTGGGGTCTGGGGTCTCATCTTCCTCTTGACAATACCCCATAGATTCTCTATAATAGATTCTCTATGGGGTAAAGGTCAGGCGAGTTTGCTGCCAATCAAGCATAGTGATACTGTTGTGTGTAAACCAGGTATTGGTACTTTTGGCAGTGTGGACAGGGGCCAAGTCCTGCTGGAGAATGACATTTCCATCTCCATAAAGCTTGTGGGCAGAGGGAAGCATGAAGTGCTGTAAAATGTCCTGGTAGACGGCTGCGCTGACTTTGGTCTTGATAAAACACAGTGGACCTCCACCAGCAGATGACATAGCTCCCCAAACCATCACTGATTGTGGAGACTTCACACTAGACCTCCAGCAGCTTGGATTGTGGCCTCTCCACTCTTCCTCCAGACTCTGGGACCTTGATTTCCAAATGAAATGCAAAATTTACTTTTCATCTGAAAACAACACCTTGGGCCACTGAGCATCAGTCCAGGTCTTTTTCTCTTTGGCTCAGGTAAGACGCTTCTGGCGTTGTCTATTGGTCATGAGGGGCTTGACACAAGCAATGCGACACTTGTAGCCCATGTCCTGGATACGTCTGTGTGTGGTGGCTCTTGAAGCAATGACTCCAGCAGCAGTCCACTCCTTGTGAATCTCCCCCAAATTTTTGAATGGCCTTTTCTTAGCAATCCTTTCAAGGCTGCGGTTATCCCAGTTGCTTGTGCACCTTTTTCTACCACACTTTTTCCTTCCACGTCCATTAATATGCTCGGATACAGCACTCTGTGAACAGCTGCTTCTTTAGCAATGACCTTTTGTGGCTTACCCTCCTTGAGGAGTGTGTCAATTACTGCCTTCTGGACATCTGTCAAGTCAGCAGTCTTGCCCATGATTGTGGAGCCTACTGAAACTGACTAAGGGACCTTTTTAAATGCTTAGGAAGCCTTTGCAGGTGTTTCTTGTTAATTCTAATTTACTGAGATAATGACTTTTGTGTTTTCATTGGCTGTAAGCCATAATCATCAACATTAGCAGAAATAAACACTTAAAACAGATCACTCTGTTTGTAATGACTCTGTATAATATATGAGTTTCATTTTTTAGGATTGAAGAACTGAAATAAATTCACTTTTTGATGATATTCTAATTTTCTGAGAAGCACCTGTATGTAGCAGTGCGGCAATTATACTATATACAGTCAGGAGTATAAGTACTTGATACACTGAAAATTTCGAAAGTTTTTCCACCTACAAAGAATGAAGAGGTCTGTTTTGTTCTACTTAACTGCTGCAACTTGGACCTTTAACAGGATTTATATTTCACCTATGAGAAAGCATACTATGTGTATTTGGCAGATTAACTCAGGCTTGTTTATGATAAACTGAATACATGGATTGGAGTCCTATTTGTATACAGAATATTGACTATTAATGCTGGCAGAGTAAGTCTTAGGCTATATTCACACTAGGTGTTTTTTTTCTGCAGCAAAACATAATCTCTTGGCAGGAAAGAAGTAGCGTCAAAAACGCAGGTTTTGGTGTGTTTTTTTGCAGTGGTTCTTGGTGCATTTTTGGTGCGTTTTTCAGGATCCCAAAGTTCAGCTTTGCTTCCACCATAG
Source organism: Phyllobates terribilis (assembly GCF_046119375.1). NCBI lineage: Eukaryota > Metazoa > Chordata > Amphibia > Anura > Dendrobatidae > Phyllobates > Phyllobates terribilis. Next base: position 155,683 of record NW_027363253.1, read on the forward strand.
ACACATGAAAACAGGTCACCATTGCAAGACATATGTTCATGAAAAAGTACACATTACAAATGTAATAGGGGGGGGGTGAATTGGTCTGGAATAGTTTATCTAAGACCCTGGCAGTGCATTGAATTTGTAGGACACTATTTACTTTCACATTATGGTTTGCCATTGAGTTGCTCAGGCATTGTTCATTTTCACACCTCCCTGGGCCACACGTGTTGTTCAATCTCACACCTAGCTCAACCAATGTTTACTTTGTAGGCATCACTAATTTAATTAAACTGTAATAATCCAAGCTGCTATATCAGGTGACCAAGACAAGATGGTTTAAACTTGGGAAAATCACAAAAGTAAATGTGTGTCACATACTTGCTTTTTTCACTAAAAACGCAGCAAAATGTTCACACTAGGCTTTTTTTCAGCATTTTTTTCCACCACCCTTTTTTTTAATGGGTGAAAAACGCTGAAACAAGTGACATACTCTATTGCAAAAAGCCATGGAAAGCACAAAATACTGAGGACAAATAAGCAAGCTTTGTGCATGAGATTTCGGAAATCTCATAGACTTTGTTGGTACTGTAAAACGCAGCTGAAAATTTGCATAAAAAAGCCCGCTAAAAAAACGTCTAGTGTGAATATAGCCTTGTATAACAGTTCGCCAATGAGTTAGGATATATGACCACGATGCAGAAATGCTGCGGATTTTTCCTAAGCGTTTCTGCATCTCCCTGGATTGTCAAGCGCTTTGCCAAGTGATTTTAGCATCACTTGGAAAAGTGCTTGACAACTTGGTCACACTATATAATTCCATGCAACCGGCATGGATTTATATAGTGTGACCAAGTTACAATGCTGCAAATGCAGCATCAATAATAAAAAAAAAGAATAATAATGGTGAAAAATAAAAAAAAAACATTATACTCATCTTCCGATGGTCCTCGATCTTCTTCTCCGGTGCGTTCGGTGTCTTCGGCGGATCACGGTGCTGTAAAAGGACCTTCCATGACGTCATTTAGTCATGTGACAGGTCACGCGACCGCCGATGTCAGCGGTCGCGTGACCTGTCACATGACTAAATGGCATCATGGAAGGTCATCTTACCACCGCGAGCAGCCGAAGAGCCAGCAGCACCGCCGGGAGCAGACAGGGGCCATCAGAAGGTAAGTATATGTTTATTTTTTATTTTAATTCTATTTTAACTACAGGTACTATGGTACCCGGGTCTGGAGGAGAGTCTCTTCATCTCCTGACCCGGGTACCATCCATGCATTGAGTCGTATAGTATCCACATGTGTATTTTTAGTCATTCGGATGTTATGCGTTCCAATGCAAGTCAATGGCGGCTAAATCGCAGCGACTCTGCAAAATTAAAGGACGTGCTGCGGATTTTTCCGCAATGATAATCCGCAGCGGAAATCTCCGCGGCATGTGCATAGCACATGCGGATTATCATTGGGAACCATTGCAGACCTATCACCAAGCATTTTTTAAGTGTTTCCGCGGCGGAAGTTACGCTGCAGAAACGCCTAAGAAACGCATAGTGGGCACACAGCCTTAAAAGTTCTATGGTGAAGAAAAACACGTGAGATAATAAATGCGAAATATACAATATTTCCCATAATATGACTGAGGATATATTTAGGGTGTATTCACTGTTTTTTCTTCTGCAGCAAAAATGCTGTGTTTTACAGCACCATCTTAGTGAATGACATTTCTGAAATCTCATTCACATGCTGTTTTTTTGCATTTTTTTTAAATCTGCAGCTTGTCAAGTCTTTCAGAGGTTTTGCAGCATTTTTCACCCATTCAAATGAATGGAAAAATAAACACAAGTAAAAACACCTGAATTTTAAGCAGCGTTTTTCCTGCCTCCTTTGATTTTTGAGGTAGAAAAAAAATGCTGCCAAAATCCAACTTGTGAACACACCTTTATCCTGGTTGTGTTCTAATTGGATATAAAATAGAACGGCCATGATAACATGGGTAGTTAATTGTATGGTGTTTTCACTTTATATATTACCAGGCCGCATTCTATTTGCGCAGAGCTGCTCCGTGAAGATTCTATCACAAGATTCCGTGATGACATCACAGGTGATGGTGACATCACTGCTCACAGTCGCTATATATACAATGCACATAGGCTCACCCGTGCCTTTCTTGGCTCTATAGTGACTGATAGCACTTGCAGTTTTTCACTATGGCTGGAATTGTTTTGGACATTTCTCAGGTAAAAGCACTATTGTTGATCCTTATGATCAATCGTCCTAACAGTGTGCTTCTACCACCCGATAGCGTCCTCAGCTTCACTCACCGGCTGGTGATGGAGCTAGTAAAGGATTGCGTGACCAAACACCGACAACGTCGTCTAACGTTAGACTATCTGACGGATTTACTTCAGAACATCAGGACATTACTACACCAGGTAAGTGGCGGACACTCTGCACAGAACATCTCAATATTAATAGATAATAATGGAGGGATAGAAGCTTTTTCTTCTAATATATCGTATTTTGCAGACCATAAGACGCACCAAAAATTTTTGGGAGGTAAATAGGAAAAACATTTATTATAATAAAATGGGGGTCTGTCTTATAGTCCTGTCTTATAGTCCGAATTTTCGGTTTCTTACTGAGGGGGGTGGTGGCAGTGGAGCGAGATCACAGGAGGCAGAGTCGCTGCTGCAGGAAGTCGGCAGTAGGAGTGGGGCGCTGCTGTGGGCCCCAAGCTGGGAGGAGCGGGGTGTCCAGAAGGTGCGAGGCTGCGGGCCCTGGGCTTCAAGGAAATGTTAGCGATAATTCAGGAGGGGAGGCCCTGCTCTGCTTATTGATTTCTCTGCAGTGGGCTTCAAGAAGTAGGCTGCTGGAGATGGCCAATACACAAATTGAGATCTCAGCTCGTCATTGAGCCGAGATCTAAATCTGCACATGCACTGCCTCCAGCGGCCATTTGCCTGAAGCCCACCGCCAGAAAATCAATGGGCAGAGCGGGGACTCCCCTCCTAAATCACCGCTAACATTTCCTTGAAGCCCAGGGCCCGCAGCCTCGCACGTCCTGGACACCCCGCTGGCCCGCAGGAGCGCCCCATTTCTACTGCCGGCTTCCTGCAGCAGTGACCCCACCTCCTGTGACCTCACTCCACCACAGCCACCCCCCTGGTAAGCTACATTCAGACAATTATTATTATTAATAATCTGTCTGATATGCTGGGGTGGAGAGCTCCAGAGTAGGGGGGATGCACGGGAGAAATCTTGTATGCGATTGTGGGAAGAGGAGATAAGAGGGGAGTAGAGAAGAAGATCTTGTGAGGATCGGAGGTTGCGTGCAGGTAAGTACCGGGAGACTAGGTCACAGATATATGGAGGAGACAGGTTGTGGGTGGCTTTGCATGCCAAGGTTAGGGTCTTGAACTGGAGTCTCTGGGTAATGAGGAGCCAGTGAAGGGATTGGCGGAGCGAGGGGAAAAGCCAGGGAATAGCGGGGGGACAGGTGGATTAGTCAGACAGCAGAGTTTAGGATAGATTGGAGGGGTGCGAGAGTGTTAGAAGGGAGGTCAAAAATTTTGGAAAAAAAAGCATCTTATAGTCCATAAAATACGGTAAAACACAACGAGTCCCCAAATACAGTATGTAGTCATTGTATCTGCAGACAGAGAACCGATGTCACATACAATTTCCGCCTCCATTCTGACCGCTCTCATCTGAAAATTCTCTTTTCCATTTTTCCTTCTTTATAGGCTGAAGAAAGATCTCAGACTGAAGATTTGGCTGTCTTTAAAGAACTGGCCGAAAAAGTCCTGTCTATACTAGAACGCTCATTGGAACGCCCGGTAAGGATCAATATTAATAGACGTATCTTAATCCACCGTATCTGAGGAGACTTTCTGAGAAAAGGTCTGAAGATGGCGCGGGATTTGTATCGTTACAATTGGTGCATCTGTAAATGTTGGTTTAGTCCTTCATGATTTATGTATTTGGTGATTTAGTAAAATCTTCCACATATTAATTATATATATTATATCTATCAGGAAACAACAGGAGGCGACGCCAAATATGGGCAAAATGTGAGCCCGAAAATCCCTGACCCTAATAGGAGTCAGCCGGAGCTGAACAGCGATCTGATTACAGGTGAGCGATCACCCGACCTTCTACAAGGAATGTCCAGATATTACAGAGGACGGAGGATAATGTTAGATTTACTCTCTACTCTGTGTAATGGGAACCTGGCAGCACATTGTTACATATAGAAGTAGTGGTGTGACGGTATAGGCCATTGTCCCCTAATAATAATTGTTTGTAGAAATCCAATGTGCCAGTCAGGAGAAATGTAAAGTAGACACCATATACAAATCAGAATGGAAGTGCGCTGGGGGCGTGAAAGAAGAAATCCAAGTGCAGTGACACGCCCCCAGTGCACTTCCAGGCTAATTTGCAAATCTCTCCTATGTTTCAGCTCTCTTACCATCACTCGTATGTGCAGCGTGGGTGGGGGCTTCCTCATTCATGTGATGGAGGGTCCATTCTGCAGTGCTATAGCAAGTAACATGAAATAAATTAAATTTAAATTGCATTACTGCTCTAGAAAATGGGAAAAAACTAAGAAACTGAGCACATAATTTGGCCAATTCATGAATGCCCAGCAGCCAATGACAAGGCGATCTTTTTGTTGGAATCCTCTCCTAATGTGAATCCTCTCCTAGGCTGAAGCCTACATTTATATGGGTAGGTAGGATCCTGTTGTAATTAAAACCACCCCGGGCTGATGTGTGGAGATAGGTTCCCAGCAAAAAAGGTCGCCTTGCCGTGACTGCTAGGCATGCACCCAGCAAAAGAAGGTCGTCTTGCCGTGACTGCTGGGCATGCACCCAGCAAAAAAAAGGGTCACCTTGCCGTGGCTACTTGGCATGCACCCAGAAAAAGAAGGTCGCCTTGCCGTGGCTGCTGGCCATGCATGAATTGGCCAAATTATGTGCTAAGTATCTTCCTTTTATCCTATTTTCTACAGCAGTAATGCAATTCAAATTTAATTTATTTCATGTTTACATGCTATAGCGTTACAGAGTGCAACTTTGTTAGTTATATATTTGGATGGCTACTCTTAGTATGCACCTGTTCACACCCATTTTCTTTTCGGAAGTGATGGTCAGTCTTTTGTTATTTATGAAGGGGTTCCTCCATCATTTACATTACATTTATCTATGGATTCCCCGTATATTCTCATATTTAGAATCCCCATATAACGAGTATTAATCCCATTTACAGACATATTGTCATTTCTCCGTTATATTGCTGTATTATCTATGTAGGAATAATATCCTCTAATACATTTCATTTCTTCATCATTATTTTAGAAACAACTGAGCTGTCGAATCCTAACAATGGAATTAGTGAGATCCCGGAGATCCAAGAATCCGTAAGTATCATAGAGGGGGATGCGTGTGTGTCATCAGATCATGGGGTGTGAATGACTCGTCCAGTATTATCCCCCATACAACCATGGGACGTCTCTATTCTAAGTGTAGATGACCCTATGGTGTTAATTACATTTGAATTACAGGGAATCTGTCACCAGGTTTATGCTATTTGGTCTGAGAGAAGCATGATGCAGGGACAGAGACCCTGATTCCATGTGTTGATTACTTTACTCGGTGGAGTAGTTGTGATAAAATCACTATTTTTTTCTGCTGCAGAGCTCTGAATGCTGAGTCTTGTATAACCCCGCCCACACCATTGATTGGCAGCTTTCTGTGTACACTGTGCATAGGCAGAAAGCTGCTAATCAGTGGTGGAGGCAGGGGTACAGAGCAATAGGACTACCTGGCTAGACAGATAGTCTTCTAGTGATAATCTACTGATTTTATTGAAACAGCCACACACAGCCTAGTAAGTAACACATCACTGGAATCAGGGTATCTGCCCCTACATCATGGTGCTTTCAGAATACATAGCAAACACCTGGTGACAGATTACCTGTAAGTCCTCCTCTGTGTGATCTCCCACATTATCCAGAATGTTATAGTAATGTATGATGACCGTTGCAGGGCGGCTCCAGGATTTCGTGGGCCCTGGGCGAAAGAGTCTCAGTGGCCCCTTTAACACATACCACGATTCATGATGCACAGATACCGCAGATAAATATATATATATATATATATATATATATATATATATATATATTGTACAAGGCCGAAGATTTCACTTCTTACATTACATGAGCGATATCTATTGTAAATTCCACAATAACTCAGAAAGCGGCGAATCCTCACAGCTCACAGTGCAGACCGGACAGTAATGTCCTCCACACAGTATAATGGCACCACATAGTCCTCTATACCGTATTATGAGCTCCATATATTGCTCCATATAGAATAATGGACCCCATAAAATGCTCCACGCAGGCTGTGCCCCCATATAATGCCCCATGCAGGCTGTGACCCCACACATAATGCCCCATGCAGGCTGGCCCCCCACATAATGCCCCATGCAGGCTTTGACCCCCCACATAATGCTCCATGCAGGCTGTGACCCCCACATAATGCCCCATGCAGGCTTTGACCCCCCACATAATGCCCCATGCAGGCTGTGCCCCCCCCCACATAATGCCCCATGCAGGATGTCCCCCTCCCACATAATGGCCCATGCAGGATGTCACCCCCCATATAATTCCCCATGCAGAATGTCCCTCCCACATAATGTCCCATGCAGGCTGTGCCCACCACATAATGCCCCATGTAGGCTGTGCCCCCCCACATAATGGCCCATGCAGGATGTCACCCCCCATATAATTCCCCATGCAGGATGTCCCCTCCACATAATGCCCCATGCAGGATGTCCCACCCCACATAATGCCCCATGCAGGATGTCCCCCACACATAATGCCCCATGCAGTATATCCCCCCCACATAATGCCCCATGCAGGATGTCACCCCCCATATAATTCCCCATGCAGGATGTCCCCCCCACATAATGCTCCATGCAGGATGTCCCACCCCACATAATGGCCCATACAGGATGTCACCCCCCATATAATGCCCATGAAGAATATCACCCCCCCCATATAATGCCCCATGCAGGATGTCCCCCCAACACATACTGCCCCATGTAGGATGTCACCTCTCACCCCATATATTGCCCCATGCAGGATGTCACCTCTCACCCCATATAATGCCCCATGCAGGATGTCACTTCTCCCCCCATATAATACCCCATGCAGAATGTCACTCCCCCCATATAATGCCCCATGCAGGATGTCACCCCCCATATAATGCCCCATGCAGAATGTCACCTCTCACCCCATATAAAGCCCTATGCTGGATGTCACTTCCCCCCCCCATATAATGACCCATGCAGGATGTCACTTCTCCCCCTCATATAATACCCCATGCAGGATGTCACCCCCCTATATAATGCCCCATGCAGGATGTCCCCCCCATATAATGCCTCATGTAGGATGTCACCTCTCACCCCATATAATGCCCCATGCAGGATGTCACTCCCCCCATATAATGCCCCATGCAGGATGTCACTTCCCCCCCCCATATAATACCCCACGCAGGATGTCCCTATCTCCCCCCCATACAATGCCCCATGCAGGATGTCACTTCTCCCCCCATATAATGCCCCATACCTCCATACATAAAAAAAAAAAATCAAATGCTCACCTCACTGCTCACCAGCTGTGGAGAGGTAAGTATTGTGCCGGCCGTGGTCCTGAGCAAGCATTGGGGGGGGGAGCAAGGCCCACTAGCTGGCGCTGGCACCACTCTCCTCTGCTCACCGGTCCCATACCGCGCCAGGGTGCCCGACAGCAAGTGGGCCCCTCGCCTACTCAGGGCCCCGGCACTTGCCTGGGTGTGCTGGGTGCTAGCGCCAGGTCTGCCCAGCGTCCGGTTTGTATCCTCCCAACATCATATCAGTGTAAATCATCTGGGACATAATATGGGGGGAGAAGTTTTTGCATCTGTAACTTTTTACCTGCATCTTCAATAAATCAGTATTATTTCTTATTCTTTTATAGAGCGTGATCGATTCATTGGTTCCGGCGAGAAAGCCGCATATGAGCGACTATGAAACTTCCAAACTCATCAGCAGTGGAAATTTTGGGTGAGATTTCTGTTGCCATAATCCACATTTCTCAGGGTTCCCTATGACAATGCTTCTGCCCCTGCACTCTGCCATTCAGTGTTATCATAGGGAAATTATGTGATCTGTAGCAAATCAAACTGTAAGGAAAGCGATTTAAATAATATAATTACATATAATATAATATATAATAATATAATATTATTACATTCGCCTGTGCTAGACCCTCATCTGTTCTTATGCTGCCTCCTCCACCTGAGCTTTTCTGCTCTCCACTCTGATCTTTGTTTTGATGGGGGGGGCTCCATTATGAAGCTGATCAGAGAAGTTGGCTACACATGGTCACATGAAGGGTGACACCATATTGACGTCAATGACATCTACACCGTCCACCATGACCATGTGGGCCCAATCACTGGCCTCAGCAGCAGAAGAGAGCCCTGGAGCACATTCATTTTGGACCAATTTTATTTGCACTAAATTGTATTTGGTCAGTTATAGCGAATCTGCCCAAAGAGAATTTCGATAGATTCTCGTATCTATAATGTGACCTGGGTGATGGCTCCGGCAGAAGTGGCATTGTGGAGACCTCCAATAGGTGATCTATGTAGTGCTATTTTATGTATTTCTAGATGTGCATTTATAGTGGCGGCCAGACTTTTAGTATTATACATATGCAAATTGTCTCTTCAGAGAGGAAGCAAACTAGAACTCCACCTATAGGAAGTAGCAATCCTAAAAGTCAATATCGACCCTTTAACAAGCCTTGTCACATGACTTAGGATAATAGCCAAAACCAAAATCTCAATTTGCAGGAACTGCGTTCTGGGGTACTGCCCCTCTTCAGTGCAAAGTGTGAGATATGGTTTGACTGGGTGAGAGGTGTCTGACCGGTATACAAGGGGTTGACGTTTCTCCTTGCGGACATGAGGAGACTTTTAAGCCACAATGCTCCTCTGGGAAATAGGATTGCTACTTCCTATAGGTGGCACTAGGGTGCTAGTTCTCTTCCTCTCTGAAAAGAGACAATTTGCATATTTCCCAGAAGAGCATTGCAGCTTAAAAGTCTCCTCACCTTGACATGCTTAACATGGCTTTTTCCGCAAGGAGAAACGTTACCGCTTGGATCCCGGTCAGATGCCTCTCACCCAGCCAAACCATATCTCACACTTTGCACTGATGAGTGCTTGTACCCCAAAACATAGTGTCCGAAAATTGAGTTTTTGGTTATGGCTATTATTCCATGTCATATGATAAGGCTCGTTAAAGGGTCGATATTGACTTTTAGGATTACTACTTCCTATAAGGGGCACTAGTGTTCTAGTTCTCTTCCTCTCTGAAGAGACAATTTGCATATTTCCCAGAGGATCATTGAGGCTTAAAAGTCTCCTCACCTTGACAAGCTTAACATTTCACTCTCCGCAAGGAGAAATGTAACCCCTTGGATACCAGTATTAAACATATAATGATTTCTATAGATGGATTATTAATAAGGATTTATTATAACCGATGGATTCTCCTTCTCTCCAGGGCCGTCTACTTAGTGCATCATAAAGACTCACACCAGACCTTTGCTATGAAGAAAATGGCTAAGCGGAACCTAAATACTGCACAGAGATTGGAATGGGCCTTTCTGGAGAGGGACATCTTAACATTTGCTGATTGTCCCTTTGTGGTCTCCATGCTCTGCTCCTTTCCAACTAGATCTCACCTGTGTATGGTCATGGAGTATGTAGGAGGTAAGACACATCTGTTGTATTATATTCAGCCCATGTCTGCTTTCATCTTATCACTGCTCATATCATTAGGACATTGTTGGTTACTTCCCCACAGAGCATTTACTATAGGTTATCTATTACCAAGATGCTCGTAAATTCATTGATCTTGGTGCAGGGGCGCTATGGGGCTCATCAGTCGGAGGGGGTCTGTCGACGCTCGGCAGTGGGCAGCATCCCTCCAACTGTCAACACAATTTCAGCGGTATTTGCTTCTTCAAGGAGGTGGGGTAGGTGGGGGCAAAAATACTGAGTAGGTGACTAGTAGGGGCCAAAATACTGAAAGGGGGCCGTATGACTAGATATGGGGGGACTGTGAATGATGAGTGGAGGTCATCATATTAAGTGGGGTGCTGTGGGGGTCCTCACTCTATATGGAGGCCCCCATTCTGTGTGGGGACATCATACTGAGTGGGGAGTTATGCGGACCATTATATTGTGTGAGGGACTGTGGGAACCATTATCCTGAGTGGGAGGGTTGCTGTGGGTGCCATCACACCGAGTAGGGGGTTGTGGCTGGCCTCCTTCTAAGTGGTGGCCTCCTTAGGAGGATTCACTGTGGGGATACCATACTCATTGAGTGTGGGTGTGGGCATTTTTGGGAGCATCATACTCTAAAATGGCCATAAAAGTTGTATTGCTGGTGAGAACACCAAGCTGCTTCAACAGGGATATAAATATATTTCTTTTTTATTTTTTAGGGTTGGGGGCAATTACAACTTTTGATATGGGGTCTTGTGATTTCTATGTACGCCACTATCTGTGTGATCTCCCCAGGATGTTTCCGCTCACTGCTCATTATACATCATGGTTATCTGCTCGTGGTATATCATGGTCATCTGCTGTATAAACCCCTCACCGGTCATATTTCCTTTCTTCTATAGGTGGAGACTGTGGGACCCTTCTAAGCACCAGGGGTCCTTTCTCTGTCCCCATGGCCCGCTTGTACTTTGCAGAGGCGGTACTTGCCGTGGAATACCTGCATAGTTACGGTGTGGTGCACAGAGACCTGAAGCCGGAAAAGTAAGTGCCCCCGAAGTATAATAAAGTGGGGAAAGTTGTCATTTATTATCATTCAGTCTGTGAGGCTAAAACCATCTTCTCTTTTGCAGCCTCCTGATTACATCTACTGGACATATTAAAGTTACCGATTTTGGGATTTCAAAACTTGGTCTAATGATACCGAAAACCAACACCTACAAGGAATTAGCAGTGGACATCTCCAGAGAGTTCCAGGACCGTGAGGTCAGCATCACCTACAAGAACTTAGCTTGTTATTTGCAAATCTCATCACACTATTGTCTCTTCTCTACGTTCTTCCTTTCTAGAGAACTTTTCCACTAATATTTTATCTTCTGCATTGTGTTTTAACGATGATATCTTGTCATAATAATTGTTTCATCGATTCTCATCTCTATGTTCTGTTGGTTTCCAGTTCTGTGGCACCCCATGTTACATAGCCCCAGAGATCATCCTGAAAGAAGGCTATGGAAGACCTGTTGACTGGTGGTCATTGGGGATCATCCTGTATAAATTCCTGCTGGGATGTGTACCATTTGATTCTGATTCCCTCACTGAGCTTTATAAAAGGGTTGTCATTGGTGAGTAGAATAATCCGATCATTGCGTTGATTGGTTACATTTGTTTAGTTATTTCCTTTGCTCTAAGTTACAGTCCAGTAAAGAGGTTTTATTTTCTGTAATTTTCTATGTAACAGGAGAACTAATTTGGAATTGTGATCGCGCTCCACCCCTGGATGCTCAGAATCTCATCACTGAGCTGCTCAGAAGAAATCCTGTGCGTAGACTTGGGACAGGTAACAGATATACTAGTATTAATATTCCCTTATTAGACCAAGGACATATCGCTCATGTCCATGAAGATCAGCATTTCTCTATCAGCTCATCTACTGTATTTCTAGTTCTCCACACTAAGACTTCCAGTTTATTTCCTTCATGTCGGCTCAGTTTTGTCATTAGTTCAGATTACGATAAACTGTTCAGATATGGAGCCATCCCTGACTATGTCCGCATCACTTTTGTTTTTCTTTTTCTAGGAGGAGCATTTGAGATCAAGGTTCATCCATTCCTGAGTGACTTGGACTTTGACAACATTCTGAGCCAGGAGCTGGAGTATGTTCCTCAGCTTGTTTCAGACGCAGACACCAGCTTATTTATCAGTAAGTAGAAGGAGACGTCATCTAGACTAAGCGACTGTTTGTCTCATCTTCCCTAATATGTGATCATCTGTTCCCATTAATATTAGTGATAAATAGTGACTGTGTTATACTGACAACCTCTAATAATACTTCATTACCTATTTCTTGTAGATCATTCTGATATAAACAAACATCTGGTCTCAAAGGATGAGGAAGGCACAAGTGAGAACAATGAGAGCCTTGACTTCCAAAATTTTACGTCATCTTCTGAAAAGCTTTGTAAAGTAAGTATGTGATTAATAAATCCAAAATATGTAAAAAAAAAGAAAAAAAACTCTAAAAGTACATAAAAAAATATTTTATATCTTATTTTTATCCGTATTTAGCTCTGTACCATCGCTACCAGGATGGTGAACAATGAGGATCCCAATGCCCCTCCAGAGTATACACAAGAAACCAACACAAACATCTCAGAAATGTGAGTAGATTAGAAAGGGTCATTACTTCATTACTGGGAGTTCCAGGCTGATCTATGTACACAACACCAAATATAGGACATAAATAACAGAATATCAAATGCAGCATTCACCGTTTCATGGTTAACGGTCATTGTACTTTTGGCTTCAGAAAATGCAGAAGATAACAGCCCATAATTGTGGCATGTCATGCATTTTTAGCACTGCCTACTCTGTAGGAGAGCTGTAGTATTACTTGCCAGACATTCTTGGTAGTTGTGTTCTGATCCATGGAAGGTAGTTTGGAGCAGAAAACCTTCCCCACTATGACAGTCATATGTCCTATTAGGCCTTATAGTCAGTGTTCTTATAGTGAGACAACCCATTTTATACTGTGTTTACTTACGATTTACATGTTTTTCTTCTTCAAACAGGCAGAAAGAATCTGTTCCTGTATGTAATACAGACTATGCTGTTACCATCTTGCCACCCTCGTCTCCATTGCTAGGTATGTACATGTCTACAGCACCAACAATGTGAATGTTGACTTCAAGGCTCAAATATTTCCACATGGTTTTTCTGGTCTACTATGTTATCCATGTTTCATGGATCTCAGCTATGTTGACCATGGGTTCGTACTGTATCCCTATTTCCCTAATTTTGTACAGGAGTTTTTTTTCATGTATTCTGTATATTACGTTGCATCATCTTTTAACCTAGTGAGATATAGCGACTGTGTTATACTGACACCCTCTAACAATCCTTCCTTACCTATGTCTTGTAGATCACTCTGATGAAAACAACCATCTGATCTCAGAGGATAAGGAGGGCACAAGTGAGGACGATGAGAACTTTATCTTCCGAATATTTGCATCATCATCTTCTGAGAGGCTTTCTAAAGTAAGTATGTGATCGATAAATCCAAAATATGTACAAAAAAGGATCTATAAAATTAAAAAGTATATATATTTAATAACTTATTGTTATCCACATTTAGCACTCTACCACCACTAACGGGATGGTGAACAACGAGGATCCCAAGGCCCCTCCAGAGTGTACACCAGAATCGAACACAAACATCTCAGAAATGTGAGTAGATTATGGGGTCATTACTGGGAGCTCCAGGCTGATATATGTGCACAACATCAAATATAGGACATAAATACCATAATATCAAATGCAGCATCCACCGCCCCATGGTTATGGGTCATTGTGCTTTCAGCTTTCGGAATTGTTGGATATAACAGCCCATAATTGTGGCCGGTCATGCACTTTTAGTGCTGCCCTCACTGTAGGAGAGATGTAGTATGAAATGCCGGCCATTCTTGGTAGTTGTTTTCCTCTCAGCTATCTATAAAAGGTAGTCTTGAGCAGAAGACCTTCCCCACTATGACAGTCATATGTCCTACTAGGCCTTATAGTCGGTGTTCTTCTAGTGAGACAACCCCTTTTATATGGAGTTTACTTGAGATTTACATGTTTTTCTTCTTCAAACAGGCAGAAAGTATCTGTTCCTGTATGTAATACAGACGATGCTGTTACCATCTTGCCACCCTCGTCCCCATTGCCAGGTATGTACATGTCTACAGCACCAGCAATGTGAATGTTGACTTCAAGGCTCAAATATTCCCACATGGTTTTTATACAATACTATAGGTCTCTTATGTTATCCATATTATGACAAAGCAGATCCTATAAGAAGATATTGTTATTGATTTTTTTTTTTAATTTTTCATCAGAATTTCCATCTCATGAAGAAAGAAAATCGGCAATAAATCTGAGTATGGAGCAACAAAACTCAGAAAATGGAAAAAATGGGAAAAAGAGACGAGGTAAGTGTGAGAATCAACTCCATGTTGTGTGATGTCAGTGAGAATAATTCATGTGGAGTAGATGTCATCTGTCAGTGATGGGATTGTCACATGTATGATTGCTGACAATGACCCCTGACCTCTGTATGATAATATAACTCTGCCGTCCGGCCACAGTGACTGCACAGCATTATCATGTAATATGGAGTCCTATCACTTACATTATATTTATTTCTCTTGTCATAGGTTCCATCTTCCGCCGGATCTTATCATCCTGCCGGCGTGGATTATCCAGGGCTGCTCGCGCATTTGCATGCTGTCACTGTTGCCCTAAAACCATCTAAAAGACGGGACACCTAAGCATCTAGCGCCCTGAAGTCCAGCAGATCCATCATCACTGCTGGAGCTGTATAGAAGGACCTTCACCATCTACCTGTGGCCTTCTGACTGGTCAACCTGGACAAGTTTCAGTAACGCCTCTGTCATCGGGCTCCGCGGTATTCATACTGCTCGTCTGACTTGTCATTTACTGATCACCTGGTATCTGACCTCGGCTATCTTCCTGACTTTGATTTATTCTATTGACAATGTTCACGATTTTATTCATCCCATTATTAATTAAAAAAAAGTAAAATCTGTTACTGTTGCTCTGATTCCTTTTTGTCTTGAATTCACAAATACTTGTAACTCACTAATTGCTCTTCTTCTCACTAAATGTATTTCTCATTATCCTTAATGCAGCAGTCAGTCTCATATTTCTGTCCAGCAGTTACACTGGTGCCTCCACCCTGTACCAGTCATTACACTCATCCACAAACCTCTGCACCCTGCTGCACAGTCCTGCATCTCTACCATATCTACACTCCAATGAGCTAAGATTAACATCCTCCATAATCAGGACCTCCCACTCTCATGTCCAAGACATTTTCTCTGCTGCACCAGCTCTCAGGAGTGCACTACTGCAGGCAATCATGTTCATTCCCACTATCAGAGATTTTAAGTGTGCAGTAGAAACAGATTATTTGTGGCAGGACTGTCAAATCACCTCACTATTCTAAGTTTTTCCTACAGCACTCAGTAGCACTTAATATTTGTACATATACAGATAATGGTTGGTGACTGGTTCATGCAGCCTTAATTCCACAAAGATAGAAATAAAAGGTCAACATGTTTCATACATCCAAACCATCCTTAATCATGGCAGAAAAACATAATTTTAAGTTCCCACTATGAATATTTGGTGAGATATCACAGCTGTGTATTTTCACAGCACGAAGAACGCATCTTACAGATCAGCAAATCACAGTGTGCTGACGCTTAGTGTTGTAGTTTTGAACAACACCATTCATTTTATCATATAATGTGTTGAAAAATGAGAAAAAATGCCAGGTTTGGGCTCCTTCATTTTACAGTGTGTATTGTGTTGTAAAAACAAACTGGCAAAATGATTCAGAGTCAGTAGTACGATTACTGTGATACCAAACTTATAAGGTTTATATATATATATATATATATATATATATATATATATATATATATATATATATACAGTGTTTAGCATAAATCAGTACACCCAAATAGATTTGTCAGCAAACCTGTAGTTTCCTTTCAGAATCATCATTTTATATGGGATACCATACTACAAAATACTCTCGCAAATTTGAGCCATTGAATGCAAACAAGATTTGGTATTTTGCAGACCCCAAAAAAGTAATTTTCTTAACAAACTCATTCAAGATCATGTTTCAAAAATGAGAACATCCCAGTAACAGTCTTAAGAGAAAAGCTAAGTTTAGACAACAAAATTATAATTAACAAGAACTGAACCACAGGTAAGTGTAATTATTCATTAAACAGATGTCCAGCAGACAGGTGTCTGTAAAAGGAAGTTACTTAATAAAGAAAACTCCTTCCCATTTCATGCTATCAGCAATGGCACCACATAGAAGGGAAATGTCACAAAACCTGAGAAAGAAAATAATTTCTTTGCAATAAATGTGAAGTCTACAAGAAGATCAGCAAAACTTTACTTATCAGTCAGAATACTGTAGCAAAAGTGATGCAAAACTATAACAAAGATGGAACTGCAACCATCTTACAGAGACGTCCAGGCCGACTATGGAAGTTAACACCTAAACAAAAGCGTCCTCTGATGAGAAGGGTAAGTGGCACCACATAGAAGAGAAATGTCACAAGACATTTCTGAGAAAGAAAATAATTTCTTTACAAAAAATGTGAAGTCTACAAGAAGATCAGCAAAGCTTTTCTTATCAGTCAGATGGAAGCTAACATCTAAACAAAAGCATCTTCTGATGAGAAGAAAATCGACAGGCAAATTCATTGCTATTAGCTGAAGAAGTAGAAAGCCAAACTAGGGTGAGTGTTTTCCATAACACGACACGGTGTACACTGCAAATGAATGGCATTCATGAGTGTCCTCCACAAAGGAAGCCTCTCTCCCTTAAAGCCCATGAACAATAAAAGTCCGTCTACAATTTGCCAGGGTCCATGCTTAAAACTATGAGGACTACCGGGACTGTATACTGTGTATGTGCATCTTATGTGTATGTCTGTATTTTATGTTTGTGTGCACTATGTATATGCATACGTTAAAATGTGTATAGAGTATTAGCATGTGCAAATTTTATATGTGTGCCTAATATAAATATACATGGAAATGTATATGTAGGTGGTGCCTGATGGAGGGTGGGGGGCCCAGATCAGAAGTCCTGATTAAGGGCCCTTCACTGTCATTGTCTGCCCCTTATATAAACAGTAAAATCTCCTTTAATAACTGGACTTCCATTGGGGTGGACTTCTCATAGATGGCCAGTATGCATACTATATTATGAATCTGGGCATCTCTCACAGAAAATCTGATCTGGATATGAGGGTGGTCTTCTATAAGCGGTGATGTTTTGGAGAGATTTAGGGAAAAGTCCCAATGCTTATCCATCGATCTGGTAATTTGAGTAAAATATTTGTGTTGATAACTGATCACAAAGTCACAAAATATGTAAGATTTGGCATAACCTGGTTCATTTTTCAAAAAGTTATGCTCAATTTTTTTAGCACCAAGTTTTGTTGCTTTTTTGTAGACTTACACTAACTTAGTATATTGTGTGAGAATTAAATGAATTATGAATTAGTTGGCGCATTTTACCACACTCTGGGGGTCCCTGACAGTCCTTCTTTACCGGCCCTGTAGTGATGCCAATGTAAACTTCCAAGTGACCGCGCAGTCAATCACTGTCACGAATGCAGGACAACCTATGATTAGCTAATTTTTGGGAAATCCTTATAACAAAAGGGGATTGAAAATATTTACAATTATTTTAAAAGCATTAAAAAAAAAACAGACCCAATACTTATAATTAGTTTGTTGAAAGTAGTCTAATTAAAGGGAGCTGAAAGGATTAGAGATTATGAACCCGATTCACCAGTGTTTTTGCCAGAAAACTGGCATAAAGCTCTTGAAAAGTTGCAAAGTTTTGTGACTTTTCCCATTTTCACATAATTTTAACTTCTTTAACCCCTTAAGCCCCGCGGGTGGTTTGCACGTTAATGACCGGGCCAATTTTTACAATTCTGACCACTGTCACTTTATGAGCTAATTACTCTGGAACGCTTCAACGGATCCCCCTGATTCTGAGATTGTTTTTTCGTGACATATTGTACTTCATGATTGTGGAAAAATTTCTTCGATATCACTTGCGTTTATTTGTGAAAAAAACGGAAATTTGGCGAAAATTTTGAAAATTTTGCAATTTTCAAAATTTGAATTTTTAAGCCCTGAAATCAGAGCGATATGTCACACAAAAGAGTTAATAAATAACATTTCCCACATGTCTACTTTACATGGTATCCGCTAACAATTTGAGCCGATTTTCCATTCAATTTGTTAGCGGATACCATGTTGCATTTAGAGAGTCCCTGCGTGCCCAAACATTGGAGCTCCCCCACAAGTGACCCCATTTTGGAAACTAGACCCCCCAAGGCACCTATCTAGATTCATAGTGAGCACTTGGAACCCCAGGTGCTTCACAAATTGATTCATAAAAATGAAAAAGTGTTTTTTTTTTTCACTTTTTCATTTTTACGAATCAATTTGTGAAGCACCTGGGGATTCCAAGTGCTCACTATGCATCTAGATAGGTGCCTTCGGGGGTCTAGTTTCCAAAATGGGGTCACTTGTGGGGGAGCTCCAATGTTTGGGCACACAGGGGCTCTCCAAACGCAACATGGCGTCCGCTAACAATTTGAGCCGATTTTCCATTCAATTTGTTAGCGGACACCATGTCGCGTTTGGAGAGCCCGTGATGTGCCTAAACAGTGGAGCTCCCCCACAAGTGTCCCCATTTTGGAAACTATACCCCTCAAGGATTTTATTAAGGTGTATAGTGAACATTTTGAACCCAGAGGTACGGCACAGAATTTGTTTACATTAGGTCATCATATTGAATAAGTTGTCATTATTCTTGAGCGCAAGTGCTCGCTACTTGAGTTTGCATCGGGTACTCAGGTATGCACCATGTACAGCGTGTGCTCGAGTGACATGCTCGAGTCCCTGCTCCGCATGTTTCACGGTTATTAGACACCCCAAAAAAAACATGTGGTGATCGCTCGTGCATGGCAGGCAATCCCCGTAAAGGTTTTTGGCCGCGAAGCATATGGGGCAGAGACTCGAGCATGTCACTCAAATACCCACGATACTCAATGCATACCAGAGCACCCGATGCAAACTCAAGTAGCGAGCACTTGCTCTCAACACTAGTCGCCATATCGTCATCTTTTTTTCTTACTTTTGAAAAAAATCCCAACCCCAGCCCTAACCCTAGCACAACCCTAGCCCCAGCACAACCCTAGCCCCAGCACAACCCTAGCCCCAGCACAACCCTAGCCCCAAACCCAGCCCTAACCCTAGCCCAATCCTAACCCAAGAGTTTATTTTTGACGCCGTTCCTTGTGCGGTATAAGTGATTAGACGACTTTATTCTTCGGGTCGGTGTGATTACAGCAATGCCAGAATCATATGGGGTTTTTATGACTGACAGCTGTCACACACTAAAAGACGCATTTTTTTTTAAATCTAGTTTTTGCATCGCCATATTTTGAGAGCTATAATTTTTCCAGATTTTGGCAGACAGTCATGTGACGGCTCGTTTTTTGCGGGATGACTTGACGTTGTTATTGGTGCCATTTTCAGGCACGTGACATTTTTTGATCGCTTTCTATTCCGATTTTTGGGAGGCAGAATAAACAAAAACCAACAATTCAGGAATTGTTTTTTTTTTTTTTTTTTTATTCTGTTCCGCGTGTGGTAAAATTGATGAGGTAGCTTTATTCTTCGGGTCAGTACGTTTACAGCGGTACCACATTTGTATCATTTTTCTATGTTTTGGCGCTTATACACAATAAAAGCTATTTTATAGAAAAAAATATTTTTTAGTATCGCTTTATTCTGAGAGCTATAACTTTTTTATTTTTCGGCTGATGGAGCTGTATGGCGGCTTGTTTTTTGCGGGACGAGATGACGTTTTCAGCGGTATCATTTTTATTTATATGCGTCTTTTTGATCGCGTGTTATTCCACTTTTTGTTTGGCGGTATGGTGATAAAGCATTGCTTTTTGCTTCGTTTTTTTTTTTTTTTTTTTACCGTGTTCACTGAAGGGGTTAACTAGTGGGACAGTTTTATAGGTCAGGTTTTTCCGGACGCGGCGATACCAAATATTTTTTTTATAATAATATTTATTGATGGGTACATTATATTTTTATTTTTGGTGTATTATTTTTTTTATTTTTTTATAATATTTTTGCACATTTTTTTTTTTTTTTCCACTTTCACACAGTTTATACACTTTATTACTTTGTCCCACTCTGGGACTTTCACTTTTTTTTTTTCTGATCGCCTGCATGGCACAGGAATGGAGCACCATCCCTATGCCATGAAGGCTGTCAGAAATGCACAGTGTGAAGATTGCTTGGAGATGCACTGCGCATGTCCAAGCAATCTTCCTGCTCTCTGGTGACCCGGATGTTGTCATGACGACATCGGGTCGTCATGGCAACACCCGGGAAGCCTTTGCAGACTGCGCTGGAAGCCGGAAGAGGAGGTGAGTATCGCCGATCACCTCCCCTTGCCCCCGCAATGCCGCGATCGACTTCGATCGCAGCATCGCGGGGGTTAATGTGCTGGGAGCGGTGCAGGACCGCTCCCTGCACATAGTACCGGGTGTCAGCTGTGACAATCAGCTGACACCCGGCGGCGATCGCGCCCGCACAGCCTATGTGCGCGCGCGATCGCGATGACGTACTAATACGAGTCTGGCTCTTAAGTCCCAGGGCACAGACGCGTATTAGTACGTCAGATGTTATTAAGGGGTTAAAGCCCAAGACGTACTGATACGTATCTGGGCCCTGGGACTTAAGAGCCTGATATGTATTAGTACATCTTTGCGATCGCGCCCGCACACAGGCTGTGCGGGTGTGATCGCCGCCGGGTGTCAACTGATTGTCACAGCTGACACCCGGTGCTATGTGCTGGGAGAGGTCCCACACATTAACCCCCGCAATGCTGCGATCGAAGTCGTTCGCAGCATTGCGGGGGCAAGGGGAGGTGATCGGGATAGTCACCTCTCCTGCCGGTTTCCAGCAATGTGTGCCACGGCTTCCCGGATGTTGCCATGATGACCCGATTCACTGAGGGGTGCAGTTTTAAAAATGGTGTCACTTTTGGGTATTTTCAGTCATAAAGACCCCTCAAAGTGACTTCAAATGTGATGCGGTCCCTAATAAAATGGTTTTGTAAATTTTGTTGGAAAAATGAGAAATCGCTGGTCAATTTTAACCCTTATAGCTCCCTAATAAAAATAAATTTGGGTTCCAAAATTGTGCTGATGTAAAGTAGACATATGGGAAATGTTATTTATTAACTTTTTTTGTGTGACATATCTCTCCGATTTAAGGGCATAAAAATTCAAATTTTGAAAATTGCAAAATTTTCAACATTTTCGCCAAATATCTGTTTTTTCACAAATAAACACAAGTGATATCGAAGAAATTCTACCACAATCATAAAGTACAATATGTCATGAAAAAATATTCTCAGAACCAGGGGGATCCGTTGAAGCGTTCCAGAGTAATTACCTCATAAAGTGACAGTGGTCAGAATTGTAAAAATTGGCCTTCTCATTAACGTGCAAACCACTTTGGGTTGTAAAGGGGTTAAGGACTCTACTTGCATATACAGTCATGGCGGAAAGTGCTGGCACCCTTGAAATTGTTTCAGAAAATTACACATGTTTTATTACACGCATGTTTATTTCCTTTGTGTTTATTGGAACAACACAAAAAACTGAGAAAAAAAAGGCAAATTGGACATAATTTCACACAAAACTCCAAAAATGGGCCGGAATACATATATATATTTTTGATGGGACAACACTGAAGATGCGACACTTTGATACAATGTACAGTAGTCAGTGTACAGCTTGTTTAACTGTAAATTTGGTGTGCCTGCAAAATAACTCAACACACAGCCATTAATGTCTAAACCGCTGGCAACAAAAGTGAGTACACCCCTAAGTGTGTTCTCAGCTGATGTTATTTGTTGGTTTTTCTTTGCATCCCGAACAATTTTCTTGGCAGTTGTGGCTGAAATTTTTGTTGGTCTACCTGACTGTGGTTTGGTTTTTACAGAGCATCTGATTTTCCATTTGTTAATCACAGTTTGAACACTGCAGACTGGCATTATCAATTCCTGGGATATCTTTTTGTATCCCTTTCCTGTGTTATACTCTTTTTGCCTCCCTTTCCTGTGTTATACAGTTCAACTACCTTTTCCCGTAGATCCATTGATAATTCTTTTGCTTTCCCCATCTCAAAATCCAGAAAAGTCAGTGGCTGGATCCCAGAAACTCACTCAGCTTTATGCACACACACTGATTACAAGCAAACAGGTCATAGGTGAGGATGTTACCTTTAGTAGCCATTCAAACCCATTTGTGTCAAATTCTGTGCATGTTATCAGGCCAAAATCACCAGGGTATGTGAACTTTTTGATCAGGATTATTTGGATGTTTTTGGTTGTCATTAGTGATGAGCGAGCACTAAAATGCTCGAGTACTCGTTGCTCGGGTCGAGCAAATTGAAATACTCGGGTGCTCAACCCGAGCAATGAGCCCAATATAAGTCTAGGGGAAACTTGAGCATTTTTCAGGTGGCTCCCCACGGCGGTCTGCAGAGGGCCTAAAAATTACCCAAATCGATGGGAACTGTGCTCAAATGACATGTGAACAGCATGGGGAAGACCCCTGGAAGCATCTCTGACTCCCAGAACACTGCTGTCAACAACGTCGTCAGAGTATTACGCCACTTTTACGGCGTAAGGAACATCCTTTCCAGGGTGATGACTTGTATATAAGGCAAAATAAATAAACAAAAACAAAAATACTACTACACACGTAGCATTTTTGACACGTTTTTGCACTTTTGCATTGCTTTCAACCAAGACAAATGCATTCACCAGGAAATGTCATTTTAACATTTTACAACCTTATCTGGCCATGTGGTGTGTGACACATCATCAGACACATGCATACAGTGCTGAAAAGACATGGGAACAGCAAGGGGAAGACCTCTGGAAACATCTCTGACTCCCAGGTCACTGCCTAAATGTGTGCCCATCATAAGTGATCCTTGGCACATGCGAAGATGCCTCCCGCCATGCACCTGTCGTTGCAGACTTGAAACAATCACCGTCCACGTCCTTGTCCCACTGCAGTGTTCAGTTGTCCCTACCCCATTCCTTGGAATGCAAGCACAAGAATGCCGGCAGCCACCCACCCACAGGCTGCAATACTATACTGCCAAATTTTTGACAGCTGCTTGCACTTGAAATGTGGCCTTTTAGGCTCGTGGAGGCGGAAGCTTTTCATAACCTCATGCCAGCGGCGGCCGGGTGTCCATACTCGGTCCCCAGCCGCCACTATATTTCCCGGTATCGCCTCCGCCTTCCACAATCACGGGTCCCATAACATTACCCGTGCCCGCCCCAGTGCACTTACTGGGAAGGACCGCCTAACCACAAACACGTGGACAGGTGAATGTGGCCAGGGACGGTACGGAGGCAGTCCACAACTTTTTTTGCTAAGAGTTGTATTTAGCTCGGTGAAAGGACTGGCATAGAGGGAAACCGTATCTACCCTGCGTGTCATTTCTCCCAGAAAATCCTGTAAATGAGCTTGTTGCAGAAGCAATGGCAGCCCATCCAACATCAACTTGCACTTGTCAATGGTGCTTTGACACACACACATCTTTCTTTGCGCATTTAATTTCTTGAATACAGAGTTGGAAAATGGCCTGATCCGTAATGCGTTTTGAGAAATAACATGCATAAGCATGGCCGATCCGCATTAAAAAAGCAGCCATAGAGTGTCCGGGAACCTTCCCCCACACTTTTCTTAGCCAGGGCTGCTTTTCGGCAGGGTTGGACGGGCCCACCAGAGAACCGGAGACTCCTCCGGCGGGCCCTGGCTTCTCCTTCAGGAGAGTTCATAGTGCCGAGGTGAGGCCATGATGATGATAGAGGCCATCATCTGCTTAGTTTTCTTTTACTTGGAATGCAATTGCAAGTATGCAGCCAGCCACCCACCCACCCACAGACCGCAACACTAAACTGACAGATTTCTGGGCAGCTCTTTGCACTTGAAATATGGCCTTTTAAGCTTGTGAGATGGAAGCTTTTCACAACCTCATGCAGGCGGCGGCCGGGTGTCCATACTCGGTCCCCAGCCGCCAGTATTTTTCCCGGTATCGCCTTCGCCTTCCACAAGCACGGGTCCCACAACAGTACCCATGCCCTACCCAGTGCACTTACTAAGAAGGACTGCCTAACCACAAACACGTGGACAGGTGAATGTGGCCAGGGACGGTACGGAGCCAGTCCACAACTTTTTTTGATAAGAGTTGTATTTAGCTCAGTGAAAGGACTGGCATAGAGGGAAACCGTATCTACCCTGCGTGTCATTTCTCCCAGGAAGTCCTCTAAAGCTGCTTGCACTTGAAATGTGGTCTGAACATTACTGCTGGTACTTTTCTGTGGGAATTTTCTTGCCTCCTACCAGCCTGGAATATTTCCAGCAAACTATGGTACAACACCATGGTATTAGCACTGCCCCCAGTACCAGTAGCGAAGCCATCCTCAATTTCCTTCTCTGGAATTTTATTTGGTAGACTGAGTGGCTGCCCAAATAAATTTTCTCACAAAGGAGCTGATGATAGAGTGGCAGTAGGTTCAAGTTTCTCCAGCCTGTTAGATATTAGAGGGTGAACGGCAGCACATTGGATCAGTGGTTAGCACTGAAGTCTTGCAGCACTGGGATCCTGGGTTCAAATCCCAGCAAGGACAACATCTGCAAGAAATTTGTATGTTCTCCCCATGTTTGCATGTGTTTCCTCCTCAGTAAAAATAGAGTGTCCTGGAATCTTCCCACACACTTTTCTTAGCCAGGACTGCTTCTCAGCAGGGTTGGACAGTCCCACCAGAGAATTCTCTGGTGTGCCTTGGCTTCTACCTCAGGAGAGTTCATGATAGCGCTAACTTTGCAGCTGCTATGGGGCTCTTGAGCGGGTGAGAAAGGTTAGCTCTCAGAAACAAATCCTCTGGTGGGCACAATGTTTTTCAATCTGAAACAGCTTCTCAGTGGGAGTTGTATTTCACCACAGCCATATTCTTTAGCTCTGTGAAAGGACTGGCATAGAGGGAAACCTTATCTACCCCGGTTGTCATTTCTCTGTCACCAGGTTCCGCCCATTGTAACACATGACCATGCCTGGCTGTATGTTCAGCGGTGAGAGCCACAGATCAAGCTGCTGTGTTACAGCTTTCAACAACTATGCAGCGCTGGGCGGTTTGTCAATTAAGCATTAAGCATGTTATCTTCAGCACAGCCTGTTGCTGTTTGGCCAAGGCAGTGCTGCAGTGCTGTCAGCTTGTGACTGATGTGGTCATTTCGGAGATGGAGGAGGAGGTACATGAGCTGAACAATGTGATTACATTGAGGTTAAATTGGTGATGCTGTTTTTTATACTAAAGAAAGATCCTATTGTTATGTTTTTTTATGTTATTTTTTATGAAAAATGCATTCACCGGGAAATGTCACTTTAACATTTTACAACCTCATCTGGCAATGTTGTGTCATCAGACACATCCTGTTTTATTTATGATGGAGGGACTCTGAAAGTCATAAAGCCTATTTTTATAGGGACATCAGACGGCCCTTACTATTCTTAAAAGGCCAGCAGTCGGCCCTAGCTATTGTTAGAGAGCCATCAGAGGGCTATGCTTTGTTGTTCCCATTATTAACAAGTGGGATTCCTATACTGTTATTGCGCATCCAGTGACTGCAAGGGTTGTCAAAAATTTGGACGCAACCTAATACCCCTTTGAAGAGACATAGAGGAGGGTCTCAGTAAAAAAAATGTTCCCATTATAAAGGAGCGGGTCTTCTATAGTGGTAATGCCCATGCTGTGACTGCAAGGGTGGCCAAAATTTTTGAAAAAAACCACTAACAATTTAAAGACACAAAGAGCATGGCCACAGTAACAAGGTACGACATGTTCCCGTTAGAAAGGAGAGGGTCTGCTATACAGTTATATGGTATGCAGTGAATCCAACGGCTGACAAATTTTAGGAAAAACCCCACTAAGAATTTAAGGACACACAGAGCAGGGCCACAGTAACAAGGTACGACATGTTCCCATTAGAAAGTAGAGGGTCTGCTATACAGTTATAGGGTATGCAGTGAATCCAACGGCTGACAAATTTTAATGAAAAACCTCAATAAGAATTTAAAGACACACAGAGCAGGGCCACAGTAACAAGGTACGACATGCTCCCATTAGAAAGGACAGGATCTGCTATACAGTTATAGGGTATGCAGTGAGTCCAACGGCTGACCAATTTTAGGAAAAAAACGACTAAGAATTTAAAGACACATAGAGCAGGGTCACAGTAACGACAAATTCCCATTAGAAATTCTAGGGTCGGCTATACTGTTATAGGGTATGCAGTGAGTCCAACGGCTGACAGATTTTAGGAAAATCCCCACTAAGAATTTAAAGACACACAGAGCAGGGCCACAGTAACAAGATATGACATGTTCCCATTAGAAAGGAGAGGGTCTGCTATACAGTTATAGGGTATGCAGTGAGTCCAACGGCTGACCAAGTTTAGGAAAAACCCACTAAGAATTTAAAGACACATAGACCAGGCCACAGTAATGACAAATTCCCATTAGAAAGGAGAGAGTCTCCCATAGTGTTGGACTATGCAGTGACTGCAAGGGCTGCCAAAAATTTGGAGGCACTTCAATGGCCCTTGGAAGAGACTTGGAGGAGCGCATCATAAATTTTTTTTACCATTAGAAAGGAGCGGGCCTCCTATACTTGTAATGCCATGCACTAAGTGTATGGGCTGACAAACATTTACTCCTGGGGGGTATACATGAACATACTGTATAAAAAATTTTTTTTTCGGGCATCATAAAAATGTAGCGCCCCGAGGGCTCGGCCGCTACAGGGGTATTGCACCTCTGCCAGAGGTGTGATATTCCACTCCCGGGTAAGGATGGAGTATGGACCAGGGTTCAGTTAGCTGCATACAGCACACTCACCCCATTTCCGAGGGACAGCTCAACGGTGCTCCCATTAGACAGAAATGCAGGCACGACAGACCATGTCCCTGGCTGGAGTGGGGAGAAGGTAGGAATACCCAGTCATGTAGGAGCAGATAGGGGTTGGTTCCTGAGCGTAGATAGGAGCCCATTGTTTGCTGGTCACCTGGGCTCATGTTCTAGAGGGCACCATCTTAGAACAGTGTTCAGTCAGAGAGAAGAAGTGACAGAGTGGGGGCCTTGGTTGTCGAACGAAGTGTGCCCTCTGCCTCCAGCGTTTTTAGATGGGAATTTTTTTAATAGTTCCGCAACAAGGGCCTTCTGGTACTGCCTCATTTTTGTACACCTGTCCGCCTCAGGAATAAGAGATATAAAGTTCTCCTTGTAGAGTGGGTCTAGAAGTGTCACCAACCAGTAATGACCTAAAATTTTGAGAATGCGAGGGTCATGGGAAAGGCAGCATAACATAAACTCAGCCATGCGTGCCAGACTACTAACAGGCAAGACTTCCGTGTCCTCACCAAGAGGATGACTGACCATGCTCTCCTCCTCCTCCTCTCTGTCCTCTGGCCATCCACGCTGAACAGACGGTATGACAGCTGTGCAGATAGCACCGTCTATAGTGCATGAAACTAGTTCCTGTCCTTCCTCCTCCTCCTCTTCCTCATTGTCACCCAATCCACGTTGGGATGAGATGAGGCTTGGCTGTGTGTAATCACCCTGTATGGTTAATTGCTCCATCTTATCGTGCTGAGCCTGCAATGCATCATCTTTGATTGTGAGCAAAGAGCTTTTCAGAAGACAGAGAAGCGGGATGGTGACGCTAATTATGGCGTCATCGCCGCTCACCATCTTGGTGGAGTCCGCAAAGTTTTGGAGGATGGTACATATGTCTGACATCCACGTCCACTACTGAGGTCTTATGTGTGGAGTCTGAACTGAATACCGATAGCCTTTTTGATGCTGGTACTCAACAACTGCCCTCTTCTGCTCACAAATCCTTCCCAACATCTGCAATGTAGAGTTCCAACGTGTGGTGACATCACACACCAGTCTGTGAGCCAGAAGCTGCAAACGCTGCTGAAACACTGCAAGGGCGGCGGAAGCTGTAGCTGACTTTCTAAAATGGGCACACAGGCGGCATACTTTAACAAGCAGATCCAGCAGCTCCGGGTAGGATTTGAGTAACCGCTGAACCACGAGGTTAAGCACATGGGCCAGGCATGGTACGTGTGTGAGCTCGCCTCGCCTCAGAGCCGCCACCAGGTTCCGGCCATTGTCACACACGACCATGCCTGGCTGTAGGTTCAGCGGTTTGAGCCACAGATCTGCCTGCTCTTTCAGAGCTGGCCATAACTCTTCAGCATTGTGTGTTTTTTCACCTAAGCATATTAGCTTCAGCACAGCCTGTTGCCGCTTGGCCGAGGCAGTGCTGCAGTGCTTCCAGCTTGTGACTGATGTGGTCATTTCGGAGATAGAGGCCGAGGAGGAGGAGGAGGCTGAGGAGCATGAGGTTCAGGAGCTGTAGACCGTGGGGACAACCCTGATTGACCTAGGGCCTCCAATCTTTGGCGTCGGGAGGATGTGTTCCGTCCCAAGGTCCGACTGGGTCCCGGCTTCCACTATGTTAACCCAGTGTGCCATCAGCGAGATGTACCGTCCCTGCCCACAAGCACTTGTCCACGTGTCCGTGGTTAGGTGGACTTTACCGGTAACTGCGTTGTTGAGGGCACGGCTAATGTTTTGGGACACGTGCTTGTGTAATGTGGGGACGGCACACTGGGAGAAATAGTGGCGGCTGGGGACAGAGTACCGAGGGACGGCCGCCGCCATCAGGTTGCGGAATGCTTCTGTCTCCACAAGCCTAAAAGGCAACATTTCGAGCCAAGCAGTCGTGAATTGTGAGAATTTAGTAGTGTGGCCTGTGGGACGTTGGCTGCATATTTGCGCTTGCATTCCAAGGACTGGACTATGAACAACTGAACGCTGTGCTGGGAGAAGGACATGGATGTGCTTCCTGATGCTGCTACTTGAGAGTGTGCAATGACAGGTGCAGGGCAGGAGGCATCTTTGCATGCACTATGGACAGGGGATTGACTTGCATGCACAACAGCAGAAGAAGCAATGGTGCCACCTGTAGACACTGTTCCTGGACCCTGGTGTTCGGCCCACAAAGTCGAGTGATTTGCTGCCATGTGCCTGATCATGCTGGTGGTGGTCAGGCTGGTCGTTTTGCCACCCCTGCTGATGCTGGTCTGGCTCGTGATGCAAATGGCCTTTTTGGAGTTATCGGCAGAGTCTTTAAAAAACAACCAGACTCGGGAAGACCTAACAGTTGTAGTGGCAACTTCCTTCGTGTTGGTGTTACGGGCAACGGTAGCCTGCCTTCTGTCTGCGGCCACCACACTGCTTCTTCCTGCCTGTTGGGGTGCTCTGCCTCCCTCCCCCTGTGTGCTGCTGTCCTTGCTCTGCATGTCCTCCTGCCAGGTTGGGTCAGTTACTATATCATCCACCACCTAGTCACCCACTTCTGCACCCTGGTACTATTCCTGACTTTCTGCCAATTGTGTCTAATCATCGTCCACCTCTTGTGACAGTTTCCCACCGTCGCCTTCATGTGACCGTGGCTGCTCAAATATTTGGGCATCGCTACACGTGATCTCCTCTTGCCCCGCTTCAAGTGGACCGGGCGAGAGGCCCGAATCTATAAATGGAAAAGTGAACAGCTCTTCAGATTGTCCAAGTGTGGGATCAGTTGTCTCTGGGTACTCAGCATGGTGGGAGGAAGGAGGATCAGGGTGAGGAATATGAGGTCCAGACTCATGGCTACTGAGACTTGACCGTGTAGAAGACAGGGTGGTGGTGGTGGTGGCTAAGTGACTGGAAGCATTATCCGCTATCCAACCAACAACCTTTTGACACTGATCTGGGTTCAATAGTGGTGTGCTGCGGTCTCCTAGAAATTGGGACAGGAAGGTCAGGCGAGAAGATGTGGGTGTTTGCTGTGGCACAATTTCGGCTTGCCCACGGCCTTGTCCTCGGCCTCTGCATGCACCATTACCATCACGTCCAGTTCCCCGTCCCTTGCACCGTGCCTTGCCCATTTTAAATGGAGGATAGTATCTTCCACGCTCACTACAAATGACTGAGTTTGAAGCGAAGTTATATGTGATCGGTGTGATGGAGAAAACAGAGTTTTAAATTCCTGGCCTGTAGGTAAGTAGTGTGAACAGCAAACTGCTGTGAATTGCTTCACTGACACACTGAAAAAATGGAGGCCAGAAATGGCAGTATTTTCTGACAACGTATATGTGATCCGTGTGACGGAGAAAACACAGTTTTAAATAGCTGGATTTCTAGCGCTCTAATATGGAAAGGACCTGGCTGTATTCTGCAGTGCCAACAAGCAAATGGCGCAGAAAAACTGTGTTCTCTGGATTGCTTTATAAGCAAATAATGAGGATTAAGATCCAAAGAAAAGTATTCCTCGCCCCTGAGACCTGGGCCTTTGTATAGAAATATCTAACAGCAGCAGAAGGCAGAATTGGAATGGAGCCTCTTGTGCTATATGCACTGCAGTCTGCTATATACCCTGCCTGCCTGCCTATATACACTGCCTGCCTGATATCTCTGCAGATGGATTAGTCCTCAGAAGGACTGTTTGTTGAGATGTATATGTGTAATGTGCGGTTTTTCTCACTACACTACCTAATGCACGATCAAATCTCTCCCTAACGCAGCAGCAGCTCTCCCTACACTGTCTGATCCGGAGTGACTGTGATGAGCATGGCGGCGCCAGGTCAGATATAGACCTGATGACGCTGTGCAGCCAGCCAATCACTGTAATGCCCACAACCAACGTGGCTATGGCATTACAGTGCATGGCAGGCAATCACTGTATGTTCATTGGCTCTGTAAAGACCGCCAAACATGCAGGGAGGGGACCCGACTTCCCGCCCGACCAACCCGGAAATACTCGGTGAGCGCAGAGCATCTCGAGCAGTGAGATACTCGGGCAAGCACCGAGCAGTAGCGAGCATGCTCGCTCATCACTAGTTGTCATTAAGATTTAAAAAGAGAAAACACAGAAATGTGACAGTAAATGGCTTCCCCCAACCAATAACCATGAGTGGAGAAAAAGTGTTTTTGTTATCATTCATTTTCTCTGAAACAAGGCCAAGAAAGGAAAAATTCTGCCGGGGTATGTAAACTTTTGAGCAGAACTGTATATGCGCCAGCCCCAGTGTCTCCTATTCTATGTACTCCAGCCCCAGTGTCTCCTATTCTATATACTCCAGCCCCAGTGTCTCCTATTCTATGTACTCCAGCCCCAGTGTCTCCTATTCTATATACTCCAGCTTCTTCTGTGATGTATATGCTCTAGCCCCAATGTATCCTGTGATGAATATACGCCAGCCCCAGTGTCTCCTATTCTATATACTCCAGCCCCAGTGTCTCCTATTCTATATACTCCAGCTTCTTCTGTGATGTATATGCTCTAGCCCCAATGTATCCTGTGATGAATATACGCCAGCCCCAGTGTCTCCTATTCTATATACTCCAGCTCCAGTGTCTTCTGTGACGTAGCTAATGTAGCCCTAATGTCTCTTATGCAGAGGCGTCGCATGATAAAGTAGTGAGACACAAGCTCCCTGCCCTATCACTATCTCTTTCATATGCCACAGATCGCCATAGGCCTGCGGTTAACGAGATGTCAGCATACTCACGCAGGTGGCTCGGTGACATCATTGCATCGCTCTGCTCTGCTGTCCCGCCATGGAAGAGGAGACAGAGGCCGTGATGTAGGGAATCAGGATTAAGTGAGAATAAACGTTATTTTTTTTTTTAAATGATTGGGCAGTGGAGCCATCCTACTATATATCTGGAGTAGTGGGTCCATCATACTACATATGGAGTAGTGGGGCCATTATACTATATGTATGTGGGGCAGTGGGACCATCATAGTATATACAGGTGCATCTCACTAAATTAGAATATCTTCAAAAAGTTAATTGATTCCAGTTCTTCAATACTGTTTCAGTATGCTCCACAATCATGAGGAAGACTGCTGACTTGACAGATGTCCAGAAGGCAGTCATTGACACACTCCACAAGGTCCTAGAGTTCCAATTTTCATTTGGAAATCAAGGTCCCAGAGTCTGGAGGAAGAGTGGAGAGTCCACAATCCAAGCTGCTTGAGGTCTAGTGTGAAGGCTCCACAATCAGTGATGGTTTGGGGGGCCATGTCATCTGCTGGTGTAGGTCCACTGTGTTTTATCAAGACCAAAGTCAGCACAGCCGGCTACCAGGACATTTTACAGCACTTCATGCTTGCCTCTGCCCACAAGCTTTTTGGAGATGGAAATGTCATTCTCCAGCAGGACTTGGCCCCTGTCCACACGGCCAAAAGTACCAATACCTGGTTTACACACAACAGTATCACTGTGCTTGATTGGCAGCAAACTCGCCTGACCTTAACCCCATAGAGAATCTATTATAGAGAATCTATGGGGTATTGTCAAGAGGTAGATGAGAGACACCAGACCCAACAATGCAGATGAGCTGAAAGACAGCTTTTTGTATTGAAGAACTGAAATAAATTAACTTTTTGATGATATTCTAATTTAGTGAGATGCACCTGTATATGGAGCAGTGGGACCATCATGCTATATATATGGAGGAGTGGGGGCATCATACTAAATATAGAGCAGTGTGTGTGTGTCACCCCAGGCCTGGATGCCACAAACAATAATCTGTTTCTGAAAGCAGGAGGGAGGTCCCCTGGTTAGGGACTATTAGCATACAGCACCTCCTGTCCCAGGCCAGCAGGGGGAGCTGGCTGCCCCTATAAAAGCTGGAACTGGGGGCAGGGTTAGAGAAAACTGGACGACCTAGCTCAGGAGTGAGACTAGTCCCAGAGAAGGAGGGACAGTTCAGCTGTAGCTGAGGAGTCCGTGAGGCACAGGAGAAACTGCAAGCCAGGGACAGAGGCG
This sequence comes from Phyllobates terribilis, assembly GCF_046119375.1. Taxonomy (NCBI): domain Eukaryota; kingdom Metazoa; phylum Chordata; class Amphibia; order Anura; family Dendrobatidae; genus Phyllobates; species Phyllobates terribilis. The sequence continues at coordinate 188,623 of NW_027363253.1, forward strand.
ACGAGAGCCGGTCCTGGCAGAGAACCAATCTACCGGACATTGGGGTCCGAGGCTGTCAGGGTTACAAGCCCAGCAGCAGAGAACCAACCTGCGAGGGATTTCAGGTCCCTTGGCCTAAGAAGCCTGGAGGCTCCGCCACACAGAGGGACCAGTACATCGAGGAGCAAGCAACAGGTACCCAAGGCCTGAGTCGCAAGCCATACAGGAGAGAAGTACACGGCCAGCTCAGGGACGTGGGCTATTACACCACGAAAAGGGGGATAGTCAGAAAGAGCATAGAGAGAACGGTAGGCCTACACACTCACCCTGACCAGTGGGGCTCGCCCGAATGCTCTCAGACACCCAGGCCCATTCCTAACCGGTACTGTTGGGTCATTAATAATATCTACAATAAAGACCCTGAACTGTTTGAAGCAGACTCTGAACTGTTACTATTGCGGCCTGCACTATCACCCCCAACATCCACCTACACTGCCCTGAGGCTACACTCTTCCCGTGGGGAATTATCCTACCCCTGTGCTGCACACCAACACCAGCCTCAGGGGTCTGCCTTGCAGCAGCGGTTATCTCCAATCGCAATCCACGGGTGGCGTAGTCGGACATTCAAAACACTGATAAATAGACTGCCACCATTTGGTCTGACCACCCTGAGCCACGGGATCGGGTTGCCACTACTACCCCCATCAGCACCGTACACTAGAAGGCCCGGTTCCGGGTACCCCACGGCCCAGGGGGCGAGTCAGCTTTGGCGTAGTCGGCAGAATTGTGACCAACCCGCAACAAACGGGTATTGCGTGCCTGGAAAAGACTCTATACATATCTGAGTGAAGTTTCCCTCCATTCAGGGCCATTTCCCGCCAATCGGAGCGTTTCCTGCCATCGGGCGCCATCTTCGGGACGCCACGCCTACGCTGAGACGCTGCTCAAGGTCCTGGAAGGAGATCCAGCGGATGCCGACGTCATCACCGAGCAAAGCAAGGTCCTCGCCCAGAGCATCGCGAGCGGAGCCGCGGCCTACAGAAGAGGATCGCCAGAAGGTAGGCCACAGTTAACTAGGGGGGAGGAAGATGTCGGACGCGGAGGGACCCTCTACCACCAGCGTAGCCGCTGCAGCTGTGATGCCGTTTTCCATGCCCTATATCCATAGGCGGATTATAATGAGGGCAATCCGGATTGCCCTCATTATATGTGCGGGCCGCCGCGGCACATAGCGGTAGCAGTGGCGGGAGGGGGGGGCCCGGACCGCTCCCCCAGCAGCGGCCGCCGCTACTTCTTCATCCGCCGGGCCAGCACTGCAGCAGTTAACTTCCCTGTGCTGGCCCGGCCGCATCACTGCTAGGAGACATGGCCCTGTGCGCGGCTGTGTCTCCTAGCTGTGACGTCACACAGTGCGCCCCGGCCTGCAGTGCTGCACCGGAAAAGAGAGAGAGCAGGCAGGAGGAATTGAGCCGGGGGATTGTGAGTGTGTGTGTGTGTGGGCAGATGTGTGTGTGGGCAGGTGTGTGTGTGTTTGTGGGCAGGTGTCTGTGGGGGCAGGTGTCTGTGTGGGCAGGTGTGTGTGTGTGTGTGTATATGTGTGTGTGTGTATATGTGTGTGTGTCTGTGTGGGCAGGTGTGTGTGTATATGTGTGTGTGTATATGTGTGTGTGTGGGGGGGGGCAGGTGTGTGTGTGGTCAGGTGTGTGTATATGGGTGTGTGTGTGTGTTTGCGGGCAGGTGTCTGAGTGAGCAGATGTGTGTGTGGGCAGGTGTGTGTGTGTGTGGGCAGGTGTGTGTGTGTGTGGGCAGGTGTGTGTGTGTGTGGGCAGGTGTTTGTGTGTGTGTGGGCAGGTGTGTATGTGTGTGGGCAGGTGTGTGTGTGTGTGTGGGCAGGTGTGTGTGTGTGGGCAGGTGTGTTTGTGTGTGGGCAGGTATGTTTGTGTGTGGGCAGGTGTGTGTGTGTGTGTGGGCAGGTGTGTGTGTGTGTGTGGGCAGGTGTGTATGTGTGTGGGCAGGTGTGTGTGTGTGTGTGGGCAGGTGTGTGTGTGTCTGTGTGGGCAGGTGTGTGTGTGTCTGTGTGTATATGTGTGTGTGGGCAGGTGTGTGTGTGTGTGTATATGTGTGTGTGTGGGCAGGTGTATGTGTGTGTGTGTGGGCAGGTGTGTGTGTGTGTGTGTGTGGGCAGGTGTGTGTGTGTCTGTGTGGGCAGGTGTGTGTGTGTGTATATGTGTGTGTGTGTGTGGGCAGGTGTGTGTGTGTGTGTATATGTGTGGGCAGGTGTATGTGTGTGTGTGTGTGTGTGTGGGCAGGTGTGTGTGTGTGTGGGCAGGTGTGTGTGTGTGTCTGTGTGGGCAGGTGTGTGTATATGTGTGTGTGTGGGGGGGGGGGCAGGTTAGAAAGTCTTGCCCTGTTGAACACTACACCTGACTTGAGGCCACCACCTCTTGGTTGTCCAATGTTCTTGCTTCTCTAGGGCTCTTCTCAGATATTCATTATACCAGCTCCCCAGAATACCAAAGTTAGGGTGGGTGACCGCGAGCCCTGGTGGTGGTCATAACTGCGGCCACCCAGGGGCAATACTCCATAACAACAATCCCCTGAGGTGGTGTAGGATGTAAGGACCTATTCACACTACATTCAGCGCTGCATTCAGGTCTTTACACAAGGCTTACAACTGAATCCCTGAAATTCAGGATTGTGCTGTCTGAAATGAGACATCTGAAAGCAGAGAAAATGGAGCCTAAAGATTCAGACTTTAGCCTTGGTTTGCCTTTGTTCAAATCAATGGCTATGTCAAGGCACATCTGAATGCCAATTTTCAGGGATTTAGATAGAAGCCTGGAAAGAGGAGATGAATGCATTGCAAAATTCAGTGTGAATAGGCCCTTATATCTGGAGTCTTGATATTGATGCCACAAGCATTTTACTTGTTTTTAACTTAAAAAAAAATACACACACACAAATTATACACACACACACACACACACTATACATACACACGCACTATACATACACACACATTATACACACACACACACTATACATACACACACAGTATACATACACACACATTATACACACACACACACAATACATACACACACACAGATGTGTATGTGGGCAGGTGTGTGTGTGTGGGCAGGTGTGTGTGTGTGTGGGCAGGTGTGTGTGTGTGATGTCTGTCTGTTTGTGTGTGTGTGTGTGTGGGCAGATGTCATTGTGTGATGTCTGTTTGTATGTATTTTTGTGTTTCAAATGTGTTTATGCGTGTCTGTATATGTTTGTGTGTGTGTATGACTGCATGCGGCCTCCTGCTGAGTATAGTTGGCGCCGTGCGGCCTCCTGATGTCTCTGGTGGGGCTCCGTGCATTATAGACGGCGCCGTGCGGCCCCCCGCTGTGTATAGATGGCTAAGTGCGCCCCCCGCTGTGTATAGATGGCTACGTGCGGCCCCCCGCTGAGTATAGATGTCGCCGTGCGGCCTCCTGCTGTGTATAGATGGCTACGTGCGGTCTCCCGCTGAGTATAGATGGCGCTGTGCGGCCTCCTGCTGTCTCTGGGGGGAGCGCCGTGAGGCATCTATACTCAGCAGGAGGCCGCACATAGCCATCTATGCACAGCAGGAGGCCGCACGTAGCCATCTATACACGTATACTCAGCAGGAGGCCGCACGTAGCCAGCTATACACGTATACTCAGCAGGAGGCCGCACGTAGCCATCTATACGGTGCCATCTATACACAGCGGGAGGCCGCACGGCGCCATCTATACACAGCGGGAGGCCGCACGGCGCCATCTATACACAGCGGAAGGCCGCACGGCGCCATCTATACACAGCGGGAGTCTCAGTGCTTTGCAAGAGCAGTCAATAAATTCTGCTTGACTAATTCTGAGCACCATAAAGTCTGGTTCGCTTCTAACCTGCTGTCTTCATTTTCAGCTTGCTGAATTCTAACTCATTTACTGTCATTCGAGACGATGCCTTTGCTGGTCTCTTTCACCTTGAATACCTGTAAGTGCTCCACTTAATGTCATATTTTTGATTCTGTTCTTCTTCATCTTTTGGCATGTGCAATTGTATGAGCAAGTATTCATATGAATTTATGACCTACTTAAACCTTTGAGGACCTTAAATTTTATTCAATCAAATTTTTTTCCAGTTTAAAACTATGGGACATATATGTGCCTTGGTCCTCAAAGGGTTTTTAAAGGGGCTGCAAACATAAATACGAAAAAAATAATTCAATTAGTGCTTTATGTGTTCATTTAATTTTCATTTGAAGTCCATTTTTTTTATATACCTTGAAATTAAACCCTACCCCATGGAATGAAGCCCTACCTACATAACATCTGAGAGCTACATGGATCCCGCTTGTGAGGTGCCTGTCCGTCACTACTATTCAGTTTTAGGGTCCACTCACTAAGCCATATATTCTCTCATGCAAGAGAATAGGGCCAATTATGCTAATGACACTGGGCTCAAACTCTGTCAGAGCTTCAACTGAGTGTGATCCGATTCTCTCGCAGCACAGATATGGAGAAGATGGAGAACTTAATTTCTCCATCTTCTCCATAGTCTCTGTGAGTGTTCATCGGACTGCACTTGGATGACATCCGAGTGCAGTCCAATGTTTTAAGTGCACCCATAGACTTGTATGGGTGCACATGGTCCGAATATCGAATGAGATTATTTTCTCATGCCAATAATCGCACTGTCCCATAGTATAACATAGGGCCGAGTCCTATCCGATAAAACATCACATAGCATTCGGCCGTGTTATACGACAGTGTGAGCGAGCCCTTAGAGTCAAGGAATATTTACATGCAAATGATGATATTACTCTCCAAGTGTATATTTTTTTAGGCGAGTTCATAGTAAATGCTTTGCATTTTTGACATGTGATCAACTAAAGAACAAGAAAGATTTAGGACCTTCCCTATAGAGAAACGGAAAATAGTTTGGAGGACTTGCATGTCCTTTTTTATTTATTATGAGAAAATCATAAAAGATCCCGTTTTTTAACCATGCTGTGACTTTCTGCTGAGGGAGAGGGAGAGAGCTGCCCTATTCAGAGTCTGTAATAAGACCTGCTGACAAAAGTGTTGAAGATACAGTCTAATGTGAATTAACAATAAAAAAAAAGTTAATTTAACAAATGGCTTGTATTTTTTTTAATACAAACTTTTTTGTCTTTACAGCTCCTTTAAAGGGAATCTGTCATGAGGTTTTTGCCACCTAATCTGAGAGCAGCATAATGTAGGGTTAGAGGCACTGATTCCAGTAATGTGTCACTTACTGGGCTGCTTAGTGTTGTTTTGATAAAATCATTGATTTGTCAGAAGGTAATTATCACTAGATGACTAGTAAGTTCTGTAGGACCCCACCCCCATCACTGATCAGTAGATTTCTGTGTACACTGAGCATGGGCAGAAAGCTGCCAATCAGTGGTGTGGGTGGGGCTATACAGAGCGCAGCATTCAGAGAGCTGCTAGATCTGCAGCAGATAAAACGGTGATTTTCTCAAAATGACAACAAGCAGCTGAAAAAGTGACACATCGCTGGAATCAGGGTATCTGCCCCAATATTGTGCTGCTCTCAGATGAGGCAGCACAATTAATATTATGCCAAATAAATTTCCTGTGAACTATCACATGATCTATCACAGGGGATCATGTGACATGTCACGTGATAAATCAGGTGTGTGGAGGGGGCCCGCGCCTTCTAAACTGCCCGGGGCCCTTGCTACTCTTAATCCACCCCTGCCTATATCCCCGGAGCGGCCTGGATGCCCAGTATGCTGGCGAGTCGCATACCTTGGGCGACTTTAAAGAAAGGCTGTATAGACTGTTCAAAGTTTATCCCCTGACAGAAGAACAGAAGGTAAGCATACTGATAGGGCAGTTAACTGGTGCGGCCCAGCGGGAGGTAAAGTCTTGGACAGCTGAGGAGAAAAGGACTGTAAGGGGGGTTCTGACCCGTCTACGGGACACCTTTGATACCCGTACCTCAGCAGAAATCAAAATGCGGTTCTATGGATGTAAGCAGCGAGCTCAAGATAGCATCCGAGATTATGCCCTAAATTTACAGGAAGCCTTAGGGGCAATTAAGCAAGCTGACCCTGGCAGCGTGCAGGATACAGATAAACTATTGACTGACCAGTTCATAGAAGGTCTGCTGTCCAGCGCCCACAGAACCCAGCTGCGCCTCATGGCCCTACAGAACCCCGATTTGACTTTTGCACAGTTCAAAGATAGGGCCATCCAGGTGCTCCGAGAACCTGCACCGGGTGGCGCTGTAGCTTCCCGGCGCCCTGCCATCCCTTACCACCAGGGGGCGGCGCCCTATCCTGCAAACCTTGTGGGGGCTGATGCGCAGGCCCTAAATCCATCCCCGCCTGCAAACCTCCACCATCAGGTCCAAGAACTAACAAAGAGTGTTGCTGCATTGACCAGGACCGTGCAGTCGTTACAGATGGACCTGTCAGGACCAATCAAGCTGGCTTCCAGTCCGGAGGATGTCCCGTGGCGTCGACGGAGGAGGATCCCGTCATTCAGAGGGAGGCCCGCCGATCATTACACTGAGGATGGACAGCCGATTTGCCGCCGTTGCAGCCAGCCGGGACACGTAGCCAGGTACTGTACTTTAAATGGGTCCGACCTGGGGCAAAGGGCCATCCCCCAGGCATAAGGTCATCAGGCCCATCTAAATGGCGTGATAAGTACGTAGGGGGACGCCCGGTTTTACCCGTAGTGCTGGACGGTATCCCCATGAGTGCACTGCTGGACACCGGGTCCCAAGTGACTACCATCCCCTATGTACTTTTCAAGCAGTACTGGAGTGACACTGATATAACTCGTTATCCAGACGATGACTTGAGCATCATCGCCAGCAATGGTCAACCTGTGCCGCAGGTGGGGTTCAGAGAGATGACCATTAAGATTGGTAAAGTTGAACTGCCGGCACAGGGAGTGATCATTGTGGACATTGACCATCGAGAAAGTCACCCTAAAATAACCTTGGGTACTAATGTGATTGAAAATTGTCTTTCAGAAGTAATTGTAATTTTTCAGCAGGTGGCGATGAATGCGAGCTCCAGCCAACAGAGGGTCCTCCAGAAGGAGATAAGAGCCCTGATGAGATGGCAACAAGTAGAACTGTCTGGTGGTGAGATCGGTAGCGTGAGGATGAGCGACTCGTTCCCCATTGCTATGCCCCCCAAAAGTGAAATGATCTGGTGTCGGACTGCAATCGGGTTAAGAGGGAGAGACTACCAAGCCATGGTAGAACCCGTGTACTCAGACAGCAGGCCCACCATTTTGACAGCCCGGGGGGTTGTCTATGTCCGCCATGGAAGGGTGCCCGTCCGGATCTTAAACATTGGGGAAAGGGAAGTACATTTGCCCCGGTACGCTACACTAGCCAAATTGTATACTGTTGAACACAATGCTGTCAGGGCCGTGGAACCCTTGCCTCCATCTCCCCAGGCGGAGGGTAATGGTTCCCAGAAACCCAAGGAGGACTGGTGCCAGAAACTCCACGTGGGTGCTGACTCCACTCCCTTGCACCAAAAACAAGGACTCTACCGGGTGGTTCAAGAGTACGAGAGAATCTTTAGTAAGCACCCGCTAGACTTCGGCAGAGTGAAAGGAGTAGAACACCACATCCCCACGGGGAGCCACCCACCAATTGCTGAAAGATACAGACCTGTACCACCCCGCACACTATCAGAACGCAAAGGGCATTCTGAGAGAAATGAAGGAAGCCAGGGTCAATAGAGACAGTTGTAGCCCCTGGGCAGCCCCCTTGGTTCTGGTAAAAAAGAAAGACGGTACTATGAGAATGTGCGTGGACTATAGAGAAGTCAATCGTATCACCCATAAAGATAAATACCCGTTGCCTAGAATAGAGGAGTCTTTGGCCGCACTAAAATCAGCTAATTTCTTCTCTACTTTGGACCTTACTAGTGGGTACTGGCAGGTTCCTGTGGCAGAGGCTGATAAGGAGAAGACCGCCTTCACCACCCTGATGGGATTAAGTGAATTCAACTATATGCCGTTCGGGCTCTGCAACGCACCCGGGACCTTCCAGAGGCTGATGGAATGCTGTCTAGGGCACCGAAACTTTGAGACGGTCCTACTTTACCTGGACGACGTGATTGTCTATTCGAAGACTTACGAGGACCATCTAAAGCACCTGGCCGAGGTGTTCGAGGCCCTGGCAGGCTTTGGCATGAAAGTGAAACCCTCCAAGTGCCATCTGTTAAAGCCGAAGGTACAGTACCTGGGACACGTGGTGAGTGCAGAAGGAGTAGCCCCCGACCCTGACAAAATCACGGCAATAAAGAACTGGCCAAGCCCCTCTAACATAAAAGAAGTGAGGCAGTTCCTCGGGTTGGTAGGCTACTACCGAAGGTTCATCCCCAGGTTCACCAAGATGGCAGCCCCTATGCAGGACCTCCTTATAGGACAATCTAAGACCAGAAGCCAAAAGCCACCCTTCAAGTGGGACAAGCCGGAAGAGGAGTCCTTCCGCCAGCTGAAGATGGCCCTCACGGGGGATGAGAACCTGGCCTACCCTGATTATGGCCAGCCTTTTATCCTCCACACAGACGCCAGTAATGTGGGGCTGGGAGCCGTACTGTCACAGAACCAACAGGGCAGAGAAAGGGTGATCGCGTACGCCATCCGGAAGCTGAGGCCCACCGAGAGAAACCCGGAGAATTAGAGCTCCTTTAAGCTGGAGTCCTTGGCAGTGGTGTGGGCCGTAACAGAACGTTTCAAGCATTACGTGGCCTCTGTGAAGTTCACTGTGTACACGGACAACAATCCGTAGACACATCTGGACAATGCGAGACTTGGTGCCCTAGAGCAGCGGTGGATGGCCCGGCTAGCAAACTATGACTTCACCATCAAGTACCGGGCAGGCCGAGCCAATGCCAATGCAGATGCCCTATCGAGAATGCCCCACTTGCCCGATGAGGGAGAAGATCCAGACGAGTTGGAGGAAATAGAGCTCCCTGCATTCCACCGGTACGGGGCCACTCAGTACTCCCACCTTGTAAGAGACAAAGACTTGACCACTGTCATGTTCAATTCATTACCTCACCACGGCTGGGCTGAAACGCAAGATAGTGACCCTGCAATTCGCCTGGTGAAAGACCTCTTGACCCAGGCAGACGCTAGCCCTGGCTCGGACGCTCCAGAGGAAGCCAAGCAGTTATGGAAGGAGAAAAGCAGGCTATTCCTCTACGAAGGTAAGCTATGCAGAAGGCTTGTCAACCACCGGACGCACGAGCTGACCTGGCAGGTAGTGGTCCCGAGACGAGATGCAGCAATGGTACTGGAGGCCTACCATGACAGAGCGGGACACTTCGGGTGGAAGAAACTGGAGTTCCTACTGAGAGAGCGGTTCTACTGGGTCGGAATGAGAGGGGCCATAGAGAAGTGGTGCAGGGACTGTGGCCCATGTAACCTCAGAAGGAAGGCGGTACCAGCCAGAAGACGCCCTTGATGCCCATCGTCACCAGGCAGCCTCTTGAGCTGGTAGCTCTGGACCATGTGAAACTGGCTCCAAGCCGGTCGGGCTACGTCTATGCCCTGACAATAGTGGACCACTATTCCCGGTTCCTGCTGGTGGTTCCTGTTAAAGACTTGACAGCCCAAACAGCGGCCAGAGCCTTCCAACAACACTTCTGCCATCCACACGGGTATCCGGAACAGGTCTTGACAGATCAAGGTCCAGCGTTTGAGGCTGAAATCTTCCAGGAGTTCTGCAACCTCTACGGCTGTAAGAAGATTCGGACAACGTCTTACCACCCACAAACCAACGGGCTGTGTGAGAAAATGAATAATATCGTCATTGATCTCCTCAAAACGTTGCCCCTGGAAGAACGCAGCCTGTGGCCGGAGAAGCTGCCAGACCTGATAGACTTATACAACCATATCCCGGTGAATGCTACAAATTGCACCCCGGCTTACCTGATGAGGGCAAGACCAGGTAAGCTGCCGATAGACCTGGAGATGGGAGTCCTGACCCCCGAGGACACCTCCCCAGACGCGGACTGGGATACGGAACGGCAGCTACAGTACAAGAAGGTACAGGAGAGTGTGGAGAGGAGTCTGGCTCAAGCGAGAGAAAAGCAAGAGAGGCTCTTCAACCAACACGCCCCTGCTGGTCCCCTGGAACCTGGTGAGCAGGTCCTGAAGCGGAAGAGAAGGCTTCACAAGCTAGATGACCAGTGGGAGAGCGACCCGTACACAGTACTGCAGTCCAACCACAACAACCCGAAGGTATGTGTAATTACCAAGGTTGGAGGAGAAACCACTAGCACCGTCTCCAGACACCACCTAAAAAGGTGCCCCGAGCAACTACAGAGTGCAGGAGAAGATCAAGATGACCTTGAACCCGCAGAAGACAAGAAAGAAATGATCAGCACAGTTCTTGGAGAGTTCCCCCGGTCCTGGACTCGGATAAATGATGCAATAGTGGTACCCGTCCTACACTTCCTTCAACCAACCCAGCAGGAACCTACAGGAGAGCAGGAGGAATCAGAAGACCAAGCAGCCCTAGAGGCAGAAGAACCCATGCCAGCAGCCCAGGAGAGTCAACCCTCTGCTGACAGTGAGCCTGCCATACCTGCGGTAAGCCAAAGGACCCGCAGATAGCTGCCTGCACTGCCTGTAAACCCAGCTAGTAGCTGTACCCTGAATGCTAGTGGGGAAAGTCAGGTTAGACCACCACCAGACAGTGGGTTACGCAGGTCAACCAGGAGCACTAGGGGGCAAATACCAGCTCGCTGGAAGATCTAAATGCTGTATATTGTAAATGTTTTATGTTTGTTGCCTGGTTGCTAATTATGTTTTTCCAGTCTTTCTAGTTCATGGACTAACACAGGGGCGGAACTACCGCCCGTGCAGCCGGTTCATTGAACGGGGGCCCCGAGGGAGAGGGGGCCCCTTCAGCCTCCAGCAGGGCCGCCATCAGGGCATGACTGCCCTGACTCCAGTATGGGGCCCAGCCGGTAGGGGCCCCCTTGGGGGCCCCCCTCTTGTGCGTCTCTCTCCTCATGGGGCCCCCGGCCCCATGCTAAGCGCCGGGGCCGGAACATCTCAGCGCTGCGCTGCTGCGGCAGCGCTTTCATGATTCCCCTGACTTCCGGTCATGTGACGGCACCGTCACATGACCGGAAGTCAGGAGAACCTGGTGTCATCGATTTGGACGAGCGCCAGGATTCTGCAGGGATCGCATGGGGGTAAGTATAACAAGTTTTTTTTTTTTTTTAAATACAATTTACTAGGAGTGGGGGGAATGGGAGGTGCACATGTGGGGGAGGGGAATGAGAGAGGTGCACATGTGGGGGAGGGGGATGAGAGAGGTGCACATGTGGGGGAGGGGGATGAGAGAGGTGCACATGTGGGGGAGGGGAATGAGAGAGGTGCACATGTGGGGGAGGGGGATGAGAGAGGTGCACATGTGGGGGAGGGGGATGAGAGAGGTGCACATGTGGGGGAGGGGGATGAGAGAGGTGCACATGTGGGGGAGGGGGATGAGAGAGGTGCACATGTGGGGGAGGGGGATGAGAGAGGTGCACATGTGGGGGAGGGGGATGAGAGATGTGCACATGTGGGGGAGGGGGATGAGAGATGTGCACATGGGGGGGATGAGAGAGGGGCACATGTGGGGGAGGGGAATGAGAGAGGTGCACATGTGGGGGAGGGGAATGAGAGAGGTGCACATGTGGGGGAGGGGGATGAGAGAGGTGCACATGTGGGGGAGGGGGATGAGAGAGGTGCACATGTGGGGGAGGGGAATGAGAGAGGTGCACATGTGGGGGAGGGGAATGAGAGAGGTGCACATGTGGGGGAGGGGGATGAGAGAGGTGCACATGTGGGGGAGGGGGATGAGAGAGGTGCACATGTGGGGGAGGGGGATGAGAGAGGTGCACATGTGGGGGAGGGGGATGAGAGAGGTGCACATGTGGGGGAGGGGGATGAGAGAGGTGCACATGTGGGGGAGGGGGATGAGAGAGGTGCACATGTGGGGGAGGGGGATGAGAGAGGTGCACATGTGGGGGAGGGGAATGAGAGAGGTGCACATGTGGGGGAGGGGGATGAGAGAGGTGCACATGTGGGGGAGGGGGATGAGAGAGGTGCACATGTGGGGGAGGGGGATGAGAGAGGTGCACATGTGGGGGAGGGGGATGAGAGAGGGGCACATGTGGGGGAGGGGGATGAGAGAGGGGCACATGGGGGGGTGAGAGCTGCACATGGGGGAATTGGGAGAAAATGAGCTGCACATGGGGGAATTGGGAGTAGGGGGATAATGAGCTGCACATAATGAATGTGGGGTGGGGGACAGTAAATGATAAATGATGATGGGGTGGGGAGAGCAGGACATGATATAATGAATTGGGGCAGGGGGTGCATGTAAATAATGAATGCGGGGAGCAGGAAGTATAGAGTAGGGGGCGTTGCGGATGCAGGAGTGTAACTGGTAACAAATTGGCGGAAAGAGTAGAGGTTCTAATTAAATTATATATTAAGTGCCTATTTACAGTTAATGGGGGCACCGTGGTGGATTACAATTTATATTTGGAATGGTAGGTTGTATAATAACTAACCATATATTGATGGTGGATACACGTCTGTATTCAGCTGCGTAATGTAGAAGTTGGGGAATGTGCTCTAGATAACTGTGTTATTTTATGCAGAGACGAGTCCTGGCTGGAAGACGTAATGGCGGTCTGTGCTGGATGAAGGAGAAAAGCGTAGCTGAAGGACTTCACCTAGAGACGTCACCAGTGAGTCAGTGTATTACATGTACACTTACACTATATACTATGTACCGGGCTCCTGTGTATAATGTCACTGGTGATCACTGTATTACCTGTACACTGACACTATATACAGAGCTCCTGTGTATAATGTCACTGGTGATCACTAGATTACCTGGACACTTACATTATACATACCATGTATAGAGCTCCCGTGCATAATGACACTTATGGTAATATTAGTAATGTGGTGGTAATATTAGTAATGTGGTGGTAATATGTGGTCTGGTCATGGTGTGGCAGTTTTTCCCCCTTCTGTGTGGTATTATTCGGTCACTATGTTGTGGTAATATGTGGTCTGGTCATGGTGTGGCAGTATTCCCTGTATGTGGTATTATTGGTCATTTTAAAAAAAAATGTATATGACACATTCCCTTAAAGAAAACTAAATAAAAATATATCTAAAAAGAGTATTGGATATTTTAAGAAAATTTTAATAGGTTAGAGTAGGGCCCTGCCAGAAGAGTCTACCTTATCGTGGTGGCGGCTTTAAAAATCTTTTGGCCAAAACAAAAGCTGATGGCTATGCATGTGGCACCGTCTGGTGGCAGCGACGTGGACGAGCGCCAGGATTCTGCAGGGATCGCATGGGGGTAAGTATAACAAGTTTTATTTGTTTTAAATACAAGTAGTTAACTAGGAGTGGGGGGGATGAGAGATGCACATGGGGGGGGATGAGAGATGCACATGGGGGGGATGAGAGATGCACATGGGGGGGGTTGAGAGATGCACATGGGGGGGTTGAGAGATGCACATGGGGGGGGATGAGAGCTGCACATGGGGGGGATGAGAGCTGCACATGGGGGGGATGAGAGCTGCACATGGGGGGGATGAGAGCTGCACATGGGGGGGCGAGAGATGCACATGGGGGGGGGTTATGTTTAGATAACTTTGTTGCCTTATGAAGCGCAGGGGGGGGGGGCCCAAAAAATTTCTTGCACAGGGGCCCACTACAGTCTGTGTCCGCCCCTGGACTAACAGGTTATGGACGCTGAATAACCGGAACTATCTTGTAGATAGTTGCACTTGGTGCCCTCTTTCGAAGATGGCCACGGAAGAAAAATCTGTCTGGTGTGGCCTCCTTGTGGCCCAAAGTAGAGAGCTCAGCCTTGTCGCCACGCCCAAGGCCAGGAAATTGGGGTTTATGAAAACAGGTCCCCACACCGTGGAAAACTTCACCTTGTTGGGTGAAATGGACACCCGGTCACGGAAGCGCCGTGACCTCAAGGACAAAATATACTTGTATATATGTTATGTTGTCATTTATACCCTGTATTTGTGTTTCCTGTTTAGTCCGGAGTACTACATTTTACTAGGGGAGAATGTGTCACCCCAGGCCTGGATGCCACAAACAATAATCTGTGTCTGAGAGCAGGAGGGTGGTCCCCTGGTTAGGGACAATTAGCATACAGCACCTCCTGTCCCAGGCCAGCAGGGGGAGCTGGCTGCCCCTATAAAAGCTGGAACTGGGGGCAGGGTTAGAGAGAACTGGAAGACCTAGCTCAGGAGTGAGACTAGTCCCAGAGAAGGAGGGACAGTTCAGCTGTAGCTGAGGAGTCCGTGAGGCAGAGGAGAAACTGCAAGCCAGGGACAGAGGCGACGAGAGCCGGTCCTGGAAGAGAACCAATCTACCGGGCATTGGGGTCCGGGGCTGTCAGGGTTACAAGCCCAGCAGCAGAGAACCAACCTGCGAGGGATTTCAGGTCCCTTGGCCTAAGAAGCCTGGAGGCTCCGCCACACAGAGGGACCTGTACAGCGAGGAGCAAGCAACAGGTACCCAAGGCCCTAGTCGCATGCCATACAGGCGAGAAGTACACGGCCAGCTCAGGGACGTGGGCTATTACACCACGAAAAGGGGGATAGTCAGAAAGAGCATAGAGAAAACGGTAGGCCTACACACTCACCCTGACCAGTGGGGCTCACCCGAATTCTCTCAGACACCCAGGCCCATTCCTAACCGGTACTGTTGGGTCATTAATAATATCTACAATAAAGACCCTGAACTGTTTGAAGCGGACTCTGAACTCTTACTATTGCGGCCTGCACTATCACCCCCAACATCCACCTACACTGCCCTGAGGCTACACTCTTCCCGTGGGGAGTTATCCTACACCTGTGCTGCACACCAACACCAGCCTCAGTAGTCTGCCTCGCAGCGGCGGTTATCCCTGATCGCAATCCACTGGTGGCGTAGTCGGACATTCAAAACACTGATAAATAGACTGCCACCATTTGGTCTGACCACCCTGAGCCACGGGATCGGGTTGCCACTACTACCCCCATCAGCACCGTACACTAGAAGGCCCGGTTCCGTGTACCCCACGGCCCAGGGGGCGAGTCATGTGCATCAAATTATACATACACATATGGGGCAGTGGGGCTTCATACTATATACAGGTGCTTCTCACAAAATTAGAATATCATCAAAAGTTAGTTTATTTCAGTTCTTCAATGCAAAAAGTGAAACTCCTATATTATATAGAGTCATTACACACAGAGTGATCTATTATATAGAGTCATTACACAGAGGGATCTATTATATAGAGTCATTACACACGGAGGGATCTATTATATAGAGTCATTACACACAGAGGGATCTATTATATAGAGTCATTACACACAGAGGGATCTATTATATAGAGTCATTACACACAGAGGGATCTATTATATAGAGTCATTACACACAGAGGGATCTATTTTAAGGGTTTATTTCTGTTAATGTTGATGATTATGGCTTACAGCCAATGAAAACACAAAAGTCATTATCTCAGTAAATTAGAATACTTCATAACAACAGCTTGAAAAATGTTTTTAAAATCCGAAAAGCTGGCCTACTGAAATGTATGTTTAGTAAATGCCCTCAATACTTGGTCGGGCTCCTTGTGCATCAATTACTGCATTAATGCGGCAATGTGGCATGGAGGTGATCAGCCTGTGGCGCTGCTGAGGTGTTATGGAAGCCCAGGTGGCTTTGATAGCAGCCTTCAGCTCATCTGTATTGTGGGGTCTGGGGTCTCATCTTCCTCTTGACAATACCCCATAGATTCTCTATAATAGATTCTCTATGGGGTTAAGGTCAGGCGAGTTTGCTGCCAATCAAGCACAGTGATACTGTTGTGTGTAAACCAGGTATTGGTACTTTTGGCAGTATGGACAGGGGCCAAGTCCTGCTGGAGAATGACATTTCCATCTCCATAAAGCTTGTGGGCAGAGGGAAGCATGAAGTGCTGTAAAATGTCCTGGTAGACGGCTGCGCTGACTTTGGTCTTGATAAAACACAGTGGACCTCCACCAGCAGATGACATGGCTCCCCAAACCATCACTGATTGTGGAGACTTCACACCAGACCTCCAGCAGCTTGGATTGTGGCCTCTCCACTCTTCCTCCAGACTCTGGGACCTTGATTTCCTAATGAAATGCAAAATTTACTTTTCATCTGAACACAACACCTTGGGCCACTGAGCATCAGTCCAGGTCTTTTTCTCTTTGGCCCAGGTAAGACGCTTCTGGCGTTGTCTATTGGTCATGAGGGGCTTGACACAAGCAATGCGACACTTGTAGCCCATGTCCTGGATACGTCTGTGTGTGGTGGCTCTTGAAGCAGTGACTCCAGCAGCAGTCCACTCCTTGTGAATCTCCCCCAAATTTTTGAATGGCCTTTTCTTAGCAATCCTTTCAAGGCTGCGGTTATCCCGGTTGCTTGTGCACCTTTTTCTACCACACTTTTTCCTTCCACGTCCATTAATATGCTCGGATACAGCACTCTGTGAACAGCTGCTTCTTTAGCAATGACCTTTTGTGGCTTACCCTCCTTGAGGAGTGTGTCATTGACTGCCTTTTGGACATCTGTCAAGTCAGCAGTCTTGCCCATGATTGTGGAGCCTACTAAAACAGACTAAGGGACCTTTTTAAATGCTTAAGAAGCCTTTGCAGGTGTTTCTTGTTAATTCTAATTTACTGAGATAGTGACTTTTGTGTTTTCATTGGCTGTAAGCCATAATCATCAACATTAGCAGAAATAAACACTTAAAACAGATCACTCTGTTTGTAATGACTCTGTATAATATATGAGTTTCACTTTTTGGATTTAAGAACTGAAATAAATTCACTTTTTGATGATATTCTAATTTTCTGAGAAGCACCTGTATGTAGCAGTGCGGCAATTATACTATATACAGTCAGGAGTATAAGTACTTGATACACTGATAATTTCGAAAGTTTTTCCACCTACAAAGAATGAAGAGGTCTGTTTTGTTCTACTTAACTGCTGCAACTTGGACCTTTAACAGGATTTATATTTCACCTATGAGAAAGCATACTATGTGTATTTGGCAGATTAACTCAGGCTTGTTTATGATAAACTGAATACCTGGATTGGAGTCCTATTTGTATACAGAATATTGACTATTAATGCTGGCAGAGTAAGTCTTAGGCTATATTCACACTAGGTGTTTTTTTCTGCAGCAAAACATAATCTCTTGGCAGGAAAGAAGTAGCGTCAAAAACGCAGGTTTTGGTGTGTTTTTTTGCAGTGGTTCTTGGTGCATTTTTGGTGCGTTTTTCAGGATCCCAAAGTTCAGCTTTGCTTCCACCATAGACACATGAAAACAGGTCACCATTGCAAGACATATGTTCATGAAAAAGTACACATTACAAATGTAACAGGGGGCGGGTGGGGGGTGAATTGGTCTGGAATGGTTTATCTAAGACCCTGGCAGTGCATTGAATTTGTAGGACACTATTTACTTTCACATTATGGTTTGCCATTGAGTTGCTCAGGCATTGTTCATTTTCACACCTCCCTGGGCCACACGTGTTGTTCAATCTCACACCTAGCTCAACCAATGTTTACTTTGTAGGCATCACTAATTTAATTAAACTGTAATAATCCAAGCTGCTATCTCAGGTGACCAAGACAAGATGGTTTAAACTTGGGAAAATCACAAGAATAAATGTGTGTCACATACTTGCTTTTTTCACTAAAAACACTAGGCTTTTTTTCAGCATTTTTTTCCACCACCCTTTTTTTTAATGGGTGAAAAACGCTGAAACAAGTGACATACTCTATTGCAAAAAGCCATGGAAAGCACAAAATACTGAGGACAAATAAGCAAGCTTTGTGCATGAGATTTCGGAAATCTCATAGACTTTGTTGGTACTGTAAAACGCAGCTGAAAATTTGCATAAAAAAGCCCGCTAAAAAAACGTCTAGTGTGAATATAGCCTTGTATAACGGTTCGCCAATGAGTTAGGATATATGACCACGATGCAGAAATGCTGCGGATTTTTCCTAAGCGTTTCTGCATCTCCCTGGGTTGTCAAGCGCTTTGCCAAGTGATTTTAGCATCACTTGGAAAAGTGCTTGACAACTTGGTCACACTATATAATTCCATGCAACCGTCATGGATTTATATAGTGTGACCAAGTTACAATGCTGCAAATGCAGCATCAATAATGAAAAAAAAAGAATAATAATGGTGAAAAATAAAAAAAAAAACATTATACTCATCTTCCGATGGTCCTCGATCTCCTTCTCCGGTGCGTCCGGTGTCTTTGGCGGATCACGGTGCTGTAAAAGGACCTTTCATGACGTCATTTAGTCATGTGACAGGTCACGCAACCGCCGATGTCAGCGGTCACGTGACCTGTCACATGACTAAATGGCATCATGGAAGGTCCTTTTACCACCGCGAGCAGCCGAAGAGCCAGCAGCACCGCCGGGAGCAGACAGGGGCCATCAGAAGGTAAGTATATGTTTATTTTTTATTTTAATTCTATTTTAACTACAGGTACTATGGTACCCGGGTCTGGAGGAGAGTCTCTTCATCTCCAGACCCGGGTACCATCCACGCATTGAGTCGCATAATATCCACATGTGTATTTGTAGTCATGCGGATGTTATGCGTTCCAATGCAAGTCAATGGCGGCTAAATCGCAGCGACTCTGCAAAATTAAAGGACGTGCTGCGGATTTTTCCGCAATGATAATCCGCAGCGGAAATCTCCGCGGCATGTGCACAGCACATGCGGATTATCATTGGGGACCACTGCAGACCTATCACCAAGCGTTTTTTAAGTGTTTCCGCAGCGAAAGTTACGCTGCAGAAACGCCTAAAAAACGCATAGTGGGCACACAGCCTTAAAAGTTCTATGGTGAAGAAAAACACGTGAGATAATAAATGCGAAATATACAATATTTCCCATAATATGACTGAGGATATCTTTAGGGTGTATTCACTGTTTTTTCTTCTGCAGCAATAAATGCTGTGTTTTACAGCACCATCTTAGTGAATGACATTTCTGAAATCTCATTCACATGCTGTTTTTTTTGCATTTTTTTAAAATCTGCAGCTTGTCAAGTCTTTCAGAGGTTTTGCAGCATTTTTCACCCATTCAAATGAATGGAAAAAAAAACACAAGTAAAAACACCTGAATTTTAAGCAGCGTTTTTCCTGCCTCCTTTGATTTTTGAGGTAGAAAAAAAATACTGCCAAAATCCAACTTGTGAACACACCTTTATCCTGGTTGTGTTCTAATTGGATATAAAATAGAACGGCCATGATAACATGGGTAGTTAATTGTATGGTGTTTTCACTTTAAATATTACCAGGCCGCATTCTATTTGCGCAGAGCTGCTCCGTGAAGATTCTATCACAAGATTCCGTGATGACATCACAGGTGATGGTGACATCACTGCTCACAGTCGCTATATATGCAATGCACATAGGCTCACCCGTGCCTTTCTTGGCTCTATAGTGACTGATAGCACTTGCAGTTTTTCACTATGGCTGGAATTGTTTTGGACATTCCTCAGGTAAAAGCACTATTGATGATCCTTATGATCAATCGTCCTAACAGTGTGCTTCTACCACCCGATGGCGTCCTCAGCTTCACTCACCGGCTGGTGATGGAGCTAGTAAAGGATTGCCTGACCAAACACCGACAACGTCGTCTAACGTCAGACTATCTGACGGATTTACTTCAGAACATCAGGACATTACTACACCAGGTAAGTGGCGGACACTCTGCACAGAACATCTCAATATTAACAGATAATAATGGAGGGATAGAAGCTTTTTCTTCTAATATATCGTATTTTGCAGACCATAAGACGCACCAAAATTTTTTGGGAGGTAAATAGGAAAAACATTTATTATAATAAAATGGGGGTCTGTCTTATAGTCCGAATTTTCGGTTGCTTACTGAGGGGGGGTGGTGGCAGTGGAGCGAGGTCACAGGAGGCAGAGTCGCTGCTGCAGGAAGTCGGCAGTAGGAGTGGGGCGCTGCTGCGGGCTCCAAGCTGGGAGGAGCAGGGTGTCCAGAAGGTACGAGGCTGCGGGCCCTGGGCTTCAAGGAAATGTTAGCGGTAATTCAGGAGGGGAGGCCCTGCTCTGCTTATTGATTTCTCTGCAGTGGGCTTCAAGAAGTAGGCTGCTGGAGATGGCCAATACGCAGTTTGAGATCTCAGCTCCTCATTGAGCCGAGATCTAAATCTGCACATGCACTGCCTCCAGCGGCCATTTGCCTGAAGCCCACCGCCAGAAATTCAATGGGCAGAGCGGGGACTCCCCTCCTAAATCACCGCTAACATTTCCTTGAAGCCCAGGGCCCGCAGCCTCGCACCTCCTGGACACCCCGCTGGCCCGCAGGAGCGCCCCACTTCTACTGCTGGCTTCCTGCAGCAGTGACCCTACTTCCTGTGACCTCACTCCACCACAGCCACCCCCCTGGTAAGCTACATTCAGACAATTATTATTATTAATAATCTGTCTGATATGCTGGGGTGGAGAGTTCCAGAGTAGGGGGGATGCACGGGAGAAATCTTGTATGCGATTGTGGGAAGAGGAGATAAGAGGGGAGTAGAGAAGAAGATCTTGTGAGGATCGGAGGTTGCGTGCAGGTAAGTACCGGGAGACTAGGTCACAGATATATGGAGGAGACAGGTTGTGGGTGGCTTTGCATGCCAAGGTTAGGGTCTTGAACTGGAGTCTCTGGGTAATGTGGAGCCAGTGAAGGGATTGGCGGAGCGAGGGGAAAAGCCAGGGAATAGCGGGGGGACAGGTGGATTAGTCAGACAGCAGAGTTTAGGATAGATTGGAGGGGTGCGAGAGTGTTAGAAGGGAGGTCAAAAATTTTGGAAAAAAAGGCATCTTATAGTCCAAAAAATACGGTAAAACACAACGAGTCCCCAAATACAGTATGTAGTCATTGTATCTGCAGACAGAGAACCGATGTCACATACAATTTCCGCCTCCATTCTGATCGCTCTCATCTCAAAATTCTCCTTTCCATTTTTCCTTCTTTATAGGCTGAAGAAAGATCTCAGACTGAAGATTTGGCTGTCTTTAAAGAACTGGCCGAAAAAGTCCTGTCTATACTAGAACGCTCATTGGAACGCCCGGTAAGGATCAATATTAATAGACGTATCTTAATCCACCGTATCTGAGGAGACTTTCTGAGAAAAGGTCTGAAGATGGCGCGGGATTTGTATCGTTACAATTGGTGCATCTGTAAATGTTGGTTTAGTCCTTCATGATTTATGTATTTGGTGATTTAGTGAAATCTTCCACATAGTAATTATATATATTATATCTATCAGGAAACAACAGGAGGCGACGCCAAATATGGGCAAAATGTGACCCCGAAAATCCCTGACCCTAATAGGAGTCAGCCGGAGCTGAACAGCGATCTGATTACAGGTGAGCGATCACCCGACCTTCTACAAGGAATGTCCAGATATTACAGAGGACGGAGGATAATGTTAGATTTACTCTCTACTCTGTGTAATGGGAACCTGGCAGCACATTGTTACATATAGAAGTAGTGGTGTGACGGTATAGGCCATTGTCCCCTAATAATAATTGTTTGTAGAAATTCAATGTGCTAGTCAGGAGAAATGTAAAGTAGACACCATATACAAATCAGAATGGAAGTGCACTGGGGGCGTGAAAGAAGAAATCCAAGTGCAGTGACACGCCCCCAGTGCACTTCCAGGCTAATTTGCAAATCTCTCCTATGTTTCAGCTCTCTTACCATCACTCATATGTGCAGCGTGGGTGGGGGCTTCCTCATTCATGTGCTGGAGGGTCCATTCTGCAGTGCTATAGCAAGTAACATGAAATAAATTCAATTTAAATTGCATTACTGCTCTAGAAAATGGGAAAACACTAAGATACTGAGCACATAATTTGGCCAATTCATGAATGCCCAGCAGCCAATGACAAGGCGATCTTTTTGTTGGAATCCTCTCCTAATGTGAATCCTCTCCTAGGCTGAAGCCTACATTTATATGGGTAGGTAGGATCCTGTTGTAATTAAAACCACCCCGGGCTGATGGGTGGAGATAGGTTCCCAGCAAAAAAGGTCGCCTTGCCGTGACTGCTGGGCATGCATCGAGCAAAAGAAGGTCGCCTTGCCGTGGCTGCTAGGCATGCACCCAGCAAAACAAGGTCGCCTTGTCGTGACTGCTGGGCATGCACCCAGCAAAAGAAGGTCGCCTTGTCGTGACTCCTGGGCATGCACCCAGCAAAAGAAGGTCGTCTTGCCGTGACTGCTGGGCGTGCACCCAGCAAAAAAAAAGGTCACCTTGCCGTGGCTACTTGGCATGCACCCAGAAAAAGAAGGTCGCCTTGCCGTGGCTGCTGGCCATGCATGAATTGGCCAAATTATGCGCTAAGTATCTTCCTTTTATCCTATTTTATACAGCAGTAATGCAATTCAAATTTCATTTATTTCATGTTTACATGCTATAGCGTTACAGAGTGCAACTTTGTTAGTTATGTATTTGGATGGCTACTCTTAGTATGCACCTGTTCACACCCATTTTCTTTTCGGAAGTGATGGTCAGTCTTTTGTTATTTATGAAGGGGTTCCTCCATCATTTACATTACATTTATCTATGGATTCCCCGTATATTCTCATATTTAGAATCCCCATATAACGAGTATTAATCCCATTTACAGACATCTTGTCATTTCTCCGTTTTATTGCTGTATTATCTATGTAGGAATAATATCCTCTAATACATTTCATTTCTTCATCATTATTTTAGAAACAACTGAGCTGTCGAATCCTAACAATGGAATTAGTGAGATCCCGGAGATCCAAGAATCCGTAAGTATCATAGAGGGGGATGCGTGTGTGTCATCAGATCATGGGGTGTGAATGACTCGTCCAGTATTATCCCCCATACAACCATGGGACGTCTCTATTCTAAGTGTAGATGACCCTATGGTGTTAATTACATTTGAATTACAGGGAATCTGTCACCAGGTTTATGCTATTTGGTCTGAGAGAAGCATGATGCAGGGACAGAGACCCTGATTCCATGTGTTGATTACTTTACTCGGTGGAGCAGTTGTGATAAAATCACTATTTTTTTCTGCTGCAGAGCTCTGAATGCTGAGTCTTGTATAACCCCGCCCACACCATTGATTGGCAGCTTTCTGTGTACACTGTGCATAGGCAGAAAGCTGCTAATCAGTGGTGGAGGCAGGGGTACAGAGCAATAGGACTACCTGGCTAGACAGATAGTCTTCTAGTGATAATCTACTGATTTTATTGAAACAGCCACACACAGCCTAGTAAGTAACACATCACTGGAATCAGGGTCTCTGCCCCTACATCATGGTGCTTTCAGAATACATAGCAAACACCTGGTGACAGATTACCTGTAAGTCCTCCTCTGTGTGATCTCCCACATTATCCAGAATGTTATAGTAATGTATGATGACCGTTGCAGGGCGGCTCCAGGATTTCGTGGGCCCTGGGCGAAAGAGTCTCAGTGGCCCCTTTAACACATACCACGATTCATGATGCACAGATACCGCAGATAAATATATATATATATATATATATATATATATATATATATATATATAGTACAAGGCCGAAGATTTCACTTCTTACATTACATGAGCGATATCTATTGTAAATTCCACAATAACTCAGAAAGCGGCGAATCCTCACAGCTCACAGTGCAGACCGGACAGTAATGTCCTCCACACAGTATAATGGCACCACATAGTCCTCTATACCGTATTATGAGCTCCATATATTGCTCCATATAGAATAATGGACCCCATAAAATGCTCCACGCAGGCTGTGCCCCCATATAATGCCCCATGCAGGCTGTGACCCCACACATAATGCCCCATGCAGGCTGTGCCCCCCACATAATGCCCCATGCAGGCTTTGACCCCCCACATAATGCTCCATGCAGGCTGTGACCCTCACATAATGCCCCATGCAGGCTTTGACCCCCCACATAATGCCCCATGCAGGCTGTGCCCCCCCCACATAATGCCCCTTGCAGGATGTCCCCCTCCCACATAATGGCCCATGCAGGATGTCACCCCCCATATAATTCCCCATGCAGAATGTCCCTCCCACATAATGCCCCATGCAGGCTGTGCCCCCCACATAATGCCCCATGCAGGCTGTGCCCCCCCACATAATGGCCCATGCAGGATGTCACCCCCCATATAATTCCCCATGCAGGATGTCCCCTCCACATAATGCCCCATGCAGGATGTCCCACCCCACATAATGCCCCATGCAGGATGTCCCCCACACATAATGCCCCATGCAGGATATCCCCCCCACATAATGCCCCATGCAGGATGTCACCCCCCATATAATTTCCCATGCAGGATGTCCCCCCCCCACATAATGCTCCATGCAGGATGTCCCACCTCACATAATGACCCATACAGGATGTCACCCCCCATATAATGCCCCATGCAGGATGTCACCCCCCCATATAATGCCCCATGTAGGATGTCACCTCTCACCCCATATATTGGCCCATGCAGGATGTCACCTCTCACCCCATATAATGCCCCATGCAGGATGTCACTTCTCCCCCCATATAATACCCCATGCAGGATGTCACTCCCCCCATATAATGCCCCATGCAGGATGTCACCCCCCATATAATGCCCCATGCAGAATGTCACCTCTCACCCCATATAAAGCCCTATGCTGGATGTCACTCCCCCCCCCATATAATGACCCATGCAGGATGTCACTTCTCCCCCTCATATAATACCCCATGCAGGATGTCACCCCCCTATATAATGCCCCATGCAGGATGTCCCCCCCATATAATGCCTCATGTAGGATGTCACCTCTCACCCCATATAATGCCCCATGCAGGATGTCACTCCCCCCCATATAATGCCCATTGCAGGATGTCACTTCTCCCCCCCATATAATACCCCACGCAGGATGTCCCTACCTCCCCCCCATATAATGCCCCATGCAGGATGTCACTTCTCCCCCCATATAATGCCCCATACCTCCATACATAAAAAAAAAAATCAAATGCTCACCTCACTGCTCACCAGCTGTGGAGAGGTAAGTATTGTGCCGGCCGTGGTCCTGGGCAAGCATTGAGGGGGGGGGGAGCAAGGCCCGCCTACTCAGGGCCCCGGCACTTGCCTGGGTGTGCAGGGTGCTAGCGCCAGGTCTGCCCAGCGTCCGGTTTGTATCCTCCCAACATCATATCAGTGTAAGTCATCTGGGACATAATATGGGGGGAGAAGTTTTTGCATCTGTAACTTTTTTCCTGCATCTTCAATAAATCAGTATTATTTCTTATTCTTTTATAGAGCGTGATGGATTCATTGGTTCCAGCGAGAAAGCCGCATATGACCGACTATGAAACTTCCAAACTCATCAGCAGTGGAAATTTTGGGTGAGATTTCTGTTGCCATAATCCACATTTCTCAGGGTTCCCTATGACAATGCTTCTGCCCCTGCACTCTGCCATTCAGTGTTATCATAGGGAAATTATGTGATCTGTAGCAAATCAAACTGTAAGGAAAGCGATTTAAATAATATAATTACATATAATATAATATATAATAATATAATATTATTACATTCGCCTGTGCTAGACCCTCATCTGTTCTTATGCTGCCTCCTCCACCTGAGCTTTTCTGCTCTCCACTCTGATCTTTGTTTTGATGGGGGGGCTCCATTATGAAGCTGATCAGAGAAGTTGGCTACACATGGTCACATGAAGGGTGACACCATATTGACGTCAATGACATCTACACCCTCCACCATGACCATGTGGGCCCAATCACTGGCCTCAGCAGCAGAAGAGAGCCCTGGAGCACATTCATTTTGGACCAATTTTATTTGCACTAAATTGTATTTGGTCAGTTATAGCGAATCTGCCCAAAGAGAATTTCAGTAGATTCTCGTATCTATAATGTGACCTGGGTGATGGCTCCGGCAGAAGTGGCATTGTGGAGACCTCCAATAGGTGATCTATGTAGTGCTATTTTATGTATTTCTAGATGTGGATTTATAGTGTCGGCCAGACTTCTAGTATTAAACATATGCAAATTGTCTCTTCTGAGAGGAAGCAAACTAGAACTCCACCTATAGGAAGTAGCAATCCTAAAAGTCAATATCGACCCTTTAACAAGCCTTGTCACATGACTTAGGATAATAGCCAAAACCAAAATCTCAATTTGCAGGAACTGTGTTCTGGGGTACTGCCCCTCTTCAGTGCAAAGTGTGAGATATGGTTTGACTGGGTGAGAGGTGTCTGACCGGTATCCAAGGGGTTGACATTTCTCCTTGCGGACATGAGGAGACTTTTAAGCCACAATGCTCCTCTGGGAAATAGGATTGCTACTTCCCATAGGTGGCACTAGGGTGCTAGTTCTCTTCCTCTCTGAAAAGAGACAATTTGCATATTTCCCAGAAGAGCATTGCAGCTTAAAAGTCTCCTCACCTTGACATGCTTAACATGGCTTTTTCCGCAAGGAGAAACGTTACCGCTTGGATCCCGGTCAGATGCCTCTTACCCAGCCAAACCATATCTCACACTTTGCACTGATGAGTGCTTGTACCCCAAAACATAGTGTCCGAAAATTGAGATTTTGGTTATGGCTATTATTCCATGTCATGTGATAAGGCTCGTTAAAGGGTCGATATTGACTTTTAGGATTACTACTTCCTATAGGTGGCACTAGAGTTCTAGTTCTCTTCCTCTCTGAAGAGACAATTTGCATATTTCCCAAAGGATCATTGAGGCTTAAAAGTCTCCTCACCTTGACAAGCTTAACATGTCACTCTCCGCAAGGAGAAATGTTACCAGGATACCAGTATTAAACATATAATGATTTCTATATATGGATTATTAATAAGGATTTATTATAACCGATGGATTCTCCTTCTCTCCAGGGCCGTCTACTTAGTGCATCATAAAGACTCACACCAGACCTTTGCTATGAAGAAAATGGCTAAGCGGAACCTAAATACTGCACAGAGATTGGAATGGGCCTTTCTGGAGAGGGACATCTTAACATTTGCTGATTGTCCCTTTGTGGTCTCCATGCTCTGCTCCTTTCCAACTAGATCTCACCTGTGTATGGTCATGGAGTATGTAGGAGGTAAGACACATCTATTGTATTATATTCAGCCCATGTCTGCTTTCATCTTATCACTGCTCATATCATTAGGACATTGTTGGTTACTTCCCCACAGAGCATTTACTATAGGTTATCTATTACCAAGATGCTCGTAAATTCATTGATCTTGGTGCAGGGGCGCTATGGGGCTCATCAGTCGGAGGGGGTCTGTCGACGCTCAGCAGTGGGCAGCATCCCTCCACCTGTCATCACAATTTCAGCGGTATTTGCTTCTTCAAGGAGGTGGGGCTGGTGGGGGCAAAAATACTGAGTAGGTGGCTAGTAGGGGCCAAAATACTGAAAGGGGGCCGTATGACTAGATATGGGGGGACTGTGAATGCTGAGTGGAGGTCATCATATTAAGTGGGGTGCTGTGGGGGTCCTCACTCTGTATGGAGGCCCCCATTCTGTGTGGGGACATCATACTGAGTGGGGAGTTATGCGGACCATTATATTGTGTGAGGGACTGTGGGAACCATTATCCTGAGTGGGAGGGTTGCTGTGGGTGCCATCACACCGAGTAGGGGGTTGTGGCTGGCCTCCTTCTAAGTGGTGGCCTCCTTAGGAGGATTCACTGTGGGGATACCATACTCATTGAGTGTGGGTGTGGGCATTTTTGGGAGCATCATACTCTAAAATGGCCATAAAAGTTGTATTGCTGGTGAGAACACCAAGCTGCTTCAACAGGGATATAAATATATTTCTTTTTTATTTTTTAGGGTGGGGGGCAATTACAACTTTTGATATGGGGTCTTGTGATTTCTATGTACGCCATTATCTGTGTGATCTCCCCAGGATGTTTCCGCTCACTGCTCATTATACATCATGGTTATCTGCTCGTGGTATATCATGGTCATCTGCTGTATAAACCCCTCACTGGTCATATTTCCTTTCTTCTATAGGTGGAGACTGTGGGACCCTTCTAAGCACCAGGGGTCCTTTCTCTGTCCCCATGGCCCGCTTGTACTTTGCAGAGGCGGTACTTGCCGTGGAATACCTGCATAGTTACGGTGTGGTGCACAGAGACCTGAAGCCGGAAAAGTAAGTGCCCCCGTAGTATAATAAAGTGGGGAAAGTTGTCATTTATTATCATTCAGTCTGTGAGGCTAAAACCATCTTCTCTTTTGCAGCCTCCTGATTACATCTACTGGACATATTAAAGTTACCGATTTTGGGATTTCAAAACTTGGTCTAATGATACCGAAAACCAACACCTACAAGGAATTAGCAGTGGACATCTCCAGAGAGTTCCAGGACCGTGAGGTCAGCATCACCTACAAGAACTTAGCTTGTTATTTGCAAATCTCATCACACTATTGTCTCTTCTCTACGTTCTTCCTTTCTAGAGAACTTTTCCACTAATATTTTATCTTCTGCATTGTGTTTTAACGATGATAACTTGTCATAATAATTGTTTCATCGATTCTCATCTCTATGTTCTGTTGGTTTCCAGTTCTGTGGCACCCCATGTTACATAGCCCCAGAGATCATCCTGAAAGAAGGCTATGGAAGACCTGTTGACTGGTGGTCATTGGGGATCATCCTGTATAAATTCCTGCTGGGATGTGTACCATTTGATTCTGATTCCCTCACTGAGCTTTATAAAAGGGTTGTCATTGGTGAGTAGAATAATCCGATCATTGCGTTGATTGGTTACATTTGTTTAGTTATTTCCTTTGCTTTATGTTACAGTCCAGTAAAGAGGTTTTATTTTCTGTAATTTTCTATGTAACAGGAGAACTAATTTGGAATTGTGATCGCGCTCCACCCCTGGATGCTCAGAATCTCATCACTGAGCTGCTCAGAAGAAATCCTGTGCGTAGACTTGGGACAGGTAACAGATATACTAGTATTAATATTCCCTTATTAGACCAAGGACATATCGCTCATGTCCATGAAGATCAGCATTTCTCTATCAGCTCATCTACTGTATTTCTAGTTCTCCACACTAAGACTTTCAGTTTATTTCCTTCATGTCGGCTCAGTTTTGTCATTAGTTCAGATTACGATAAACTGTTCAGATATGGAGCCATCCCTGACTATGTCCGCATCACTTTTGTTTTTCTTTTTCTAGGAGGAGCATTTGAGATCAAGGTTCATCCATTCCTGAGTGACTTGGACTTTGACAACATTCTGAGCCAGGAGCTGGAGTATGTTCCTCAGCTTGTTTCAGACGCAGACACCAGCTTATTTATCAGTAAGTAGAAGGAGACGTCATCTAGACTAAGCGACTGTTTGTCTCATCTTCCCTAATATGTGATCATCTGTTCCCATTAATATTAGTGATAAATAGTGACTGTGTTATACTGACAACCTCTAATAATACTTCATTACCTATTTCTTGTAGATCATTCTGATATAAACAAACATCTGGTCTCAAAGGATGAGGAAGGCACAAGTGAGAACAATGAGAGCCTTGACTTCCAAAATTTTACGTCATCTTCTGAAAAGCTTTGTAAAGTAAGTATGTGATTAATAAATCCAAAACATGTAAAAAAAATGTAAAACAACTCTAAAAGTACATAAAAAAAATATTTTATATCTTATTTTTATCCGTATTTAGCTCTGTATCATCGCTACCAGGATGGTGAACAATGAGGATCCCAATGCCCCTCCAGAGTATACACCAGAAACCAACACAAACATCTCAGAAATGTGAGTAGATTATAAAGGGTCATTACTTCATTACTGGGAGTTCCAGGCTGATCTATGTACACAACACCAAATATAGGACATAAATATCAGAATATCAAATGCAGCATTCACCGCTTCATGGTTAACGGTCATTGTACTTTTGGCTTCAGAAAATGCAGAAGATAACAGCCCATAATTGTGGCAGGTCATGCATTTTTAGCACTGCCTACTCTGTAGGAGAGCTGTAGTATTACTTGCCAGCCATTCTTGGTAGTTGTGTTCTGATCCATGGAAGGTAGTTTTGAGCAGAAAACCTTCCCCACTATGACAGTCATATGTCCTATTAGGCCTTATAGTCAGTGTTCTTATAGTGAGACAACCCATTTTATACTGTGTTTACTTACGATTTACATGTTTTTCTTCTTCAAACAGGCAGAAAGAATCTGTTCCTGTATGTAATACAGACGATGCTGTTACCATCTTGCCACCCTCGTCCCCATTGCCAGGTATGTACATGTCTACAGCACCAACAATGTGAATGTTGACTTCAAGGCTCAAATATTTCCACATGGTTTTTCTGGTCTACTATGTTATCCATGTTTCATGGATCTCAGCTATGTTGACCATGGGTTCGTACTGTATCCCTATTTCCCTAATTTTGTACAGGAGTTTTTTTTCATGTATTCTGTATATTACGTTGCATCATCTATTAACCTAGTGAGATATAGCGACTGTGTTATACTGACACCCTCTAACAATCCTTCATTACCTATGTCTTGTAGATCACTCTGATGAAAACAACCATCTGATCTCAGAGGATAAGGAGGGCACAAGTGAGGACGATGAGAACTTTATCTTCCGAATATTTGCATCATCATCTTCTGAGAGGCTTTCTAAAGTAAGTATGTGATCGATAAATCCAAAATATGTACAAAAAAAGGATCTATAAAATTAAAAAGTATGTATATTTAATAACTTATTGTTATCCACATTTAGCACTCTACCACCACTAACGGGATGGTGAACAACGAGGATCCCAAGGCCCCTCCAGAGTGTACACCAGAATCCAACACAAACATCTCAGAAATGTGAGTAGATTATGGGGTCATTACTGGGAGCTCCAGGCTGATATATGTGCACAACACCAAATATAGGACATAAATACCATAATATCAAATGCAGCATCCATCGCCCCATGGTTATGGGTCATTGTGCTTTCAGCTTTCGGAATTGTTGGATATAACAGCCCATAATTGTGGCCGGTCATGCACTTTTAGTGCTGCCCTCACTGTAGGAGAGATGTAGTATGAAATGCCGGCCATTCTTGGTAGTTGTTTTCCTCTCAGCTCTCTATAAAAGGTAGTCTTGAGCAGAAGACCTTCCCCACTATGACAGTCATATGTCCTACTAGGCCTTATAGTCGGTGTTCTTCTAGTGAGACAACCCCTTTTCTACGGAGTTTACTTGAGATTTACATGTTTTTCTTCTTCAAACAGGCAGAAAGTATCTGTTCCTGTATGTAATACAGACGATGCTGTTACCATCTTGCCACCCTCGTCCCCATTGCCAGGTATGTACATGTCTACAGCACCAGCAATGTGAATGTTGACTTCAAGGCTCAAATATTCCCACATGGTTTTATACAATACTATAGGTCTCTTATGTTATCCATATTATGACAAAGCAGATCCTATAAGAATATATTGTTACTGATTTTTTTTTTAATTTTTCATCAGAATTTCCATCTCATGAAGAAAGAAAATCGGCAATAAATCTGAGTATGGAGCAACAAAACTCAGAAAATGGAAAAAATGGGAAAAAGAGACGAGGTAAGTGTGAGAATCAACTCCATGTTGTGTGATGTCAGTGAGAATAATTCATGTGGAGTAGATGTCATCTGTCAGTGATGGGATTGTCATATGTATGATTGCTGACAATGACCCCTGACCTCTGTATGATAATATTCCTCTGCCGTCCGGCCACAGTGACTGCACAGCATTATCATGTAATATGGAGTCCCATCACTTACATTATATTTATTTCTCTTCTCATAGGTTCCATCTTCCGCCGGATCTTATCATCCTGCCGGCGTGGATTATCCAGGGCTGCTCGCGCATTTGCATGCTGTCACTGTTGCCCTAAAACCATCTAAAAGACGGGACACCTAAGCATCCAGCGCCCTGAAGTCCAGCAGATCCATCATCACTGCTGGAGCTGTATAGAAGGACCTTCACCATCTACCTGTGGCCTTCTGACTGGTCAACCTGGACAAGTTTCAGTAACGCCTCTGTCATCGGGCTCCACAGTATTCATACTGCTCGTCTGACGTGTCATTTACTGATCACCTGGTATCTGACCTCGGCTATCTTCCTGACTTTGATTTATTCTATTGACAATGTTCACGATTTTATTCATCCCATTATTAATTAAAAAAAAGTAAAATCTGTTACTGTTGCTCTGATTCCTTTTTGTCTTGAATTCACAAATACTTGTAACTCACTAATTGCTCTTCTTCTCACTAAATGTATTTCTCATTATCCTTAATGCAGCAGTCAGTCTCATATTTCTGTCCAGCAATTACACTGGTGCATCCACCCTGTACCAGTCATTACACTCATCCACAAACCTCTCCACACTGCTGCACAGTCCTGCATCTCTACCATATCTACACTCCAATGAGCTAAGATTAACATCCTCCATAATCAGGACCTCCCACTCTCATGTCCAAGACATTTTCTCTGCTGCACCAGCTCTCAGGAGTGCACTACTGCAGGCAATCAGGTTCATTCCCACTATCAGAGATTTTAAGTGTGCAGTAGAAACAGATTATTTGTGGCAGGACTGTCAAATCACCTCACTATTCTAAGTTTTTCCTACAGCACTCAGTAGCACTTAATATTTGTACATATACAGATAATGGTTGGTGACTGCTTCATGCAGCCTTAATTCCACAAAGATAGAAATAAAAGGTCAACATGTTTCATACATCCAAACCATCCTTAATCATGGCAGAAAAACATAATTTTAAGTTCCCACTATGAATATTTGGTGAGATATCACAGCTGTGTATTTTCACAGCACAAAGAACGCATCTTACAGATCAGCAAATCACAGTGTGCTGACGCTTAGTGTTGTAGTTTTGAACAACACCATTCATTTTATCATATAATGTGTTGAAAAATGAGAAAAAATGCCAGGTTTGGGTTCCTTCATTTTACAGTGTGTATTGTGTTGTAAAAACAAACTGACAAAATGATTCAGAGTCAGTAGTACGATTACTGTGATACCAAACTTATAAGGTTTATATATATATATATATATACAGTACAGACCAAAAGTTTGGACACACCTTCTAATTTAAAGATTTTTCTGTATTTTCATGACTATGAAAATTGTACATTCACACTGAAGGCATCAAAACTATGAATTAACACATGTGGAATTATATACTTAACAAAAAAGTGTGAAACAACTGAAAATATGTCTTATATTCTAGGTTCTTCAAAGTAGCCACCTTTTGCTTTGATGACTGCTTTGCACACTCTTGACATTCTCTTGATGAGCTTCAAGAGGTAGTCACCGGAAATGGTCTTCCAACAATCTTGAAGGAGTTCCCAGAGATGCTTAGCACTTGTTGGCCCTTTTGCCTTCACTCTGCGGTCCAGCTCACCACAAACCATCTCGATTGGGTTCAGGTCTGGTGACTGTGGAGGCCAGGTCATCCGGCGTAGCACCCCATCACTCTCCTCCTTGGTCAAATAGCCCTTACACAGCCTGGAGGTGTGTTTGGGGTCATTGTCCTGTTGAAAAACAAATGATGGTCCAACTAAACGCAAACCGGATGAAATAGCATGCCGCTGCAAGATGCTGTGGTAGCCATGCTGGTTCAGTATGCCTTCAATTTTGAATAAATCCCCAACAGTGTCTCCAGCAAAGCACCCCCACACCATCACACCTCCTCCTCCATGCTTCATGGTGGGAACCAGGCATGCAGAGCCATCCGTTCACCTTTTCTGCATCGCACAAAGTCACGGTGGTTGAAACCAAAGATCTCAAATTTGAACTCATCAGACCAAAGCACAGATTTCCACTGGTCTAATGTCCATTCCTTGTGTTCTTTAACCCAAACAAGTGTCTTCTGCTTGTTGCCTGTCCTTAGCAGTGGTTTCCTAGCAGCTATTTTACCATGAAGGCCTGCTGCACAAAGTCTCCTCTTAACAGTTGTTGAAGAGATGTGTCTGCTGCTAGAACTCTGTGTGGCATTGACCCGGCCTCTAATCTGAGCTGCTGTTAACCTGCGATTTCTGAGGCTGGTGACTCGGATAAACTTATCCTCAGAAGCAGAGCTGACTCTTGGTCTTCCTTTCGTGGGGTGGTCCTCATGTGAGCCAGTTTCTTTGTAGCGATTGATGGTTTTTGCAACTGCACTTGGGGACACTTTCAAAGTTTTCCCAATTTTTCGCACTGACTGACCTTCATTCCTTAAAGTAATGATGGCCACTCGTTTTTCTTTACTTAGCTGCTTTTTGCTTGCAATAATACAAATTCTAACAGTCTATTCAGTAGGACTATCAGCAGAGTATCGACCAGACTTCTGCACAACACAACTGATGGTCCCAACACCATTTATAAGGCAAGAAATCCCACTTATTAAACCTGACAGGGCACACCTGTGAAGTGAAAACCTTTTTCGGTGACTACCTCTTGAAGCTCATCAAGAGAATGCCAAGAGTGTGCAAAGCAGTCATCAAAGCAAAAGGTGGCTACTTTGAAGAACCTAGAATATAAGACATATTTTCAGTTGTTTCATACTTTTTTGTTAAGTATATTATTCCACATGTGTTAATTCATAGTTTTGATGCCTTCAGTGTGAATGTACAATTTTCATAGTCTTGAAAATACAGAAAAATCTTTAACCGAGAAGGTGTGTCCAAACTTTTGGTCTGTACTGTATATATATATATTTATATATATTTATATATATATATATATATATATATATATATATATATATATACAGTGTTTAGCATAAATCAGTACACCCAAATAGATTTGTCAGCAAACCTGTAGTTTCCTTTCAGAATCATCATTTTATATGGGATACCATACTACAAAATACTCTCGCAAATTTGAGCCATTGAATGCAAACAAGATTTGGTATTTTGCAGACCCCAAAAAAGTAATTTTCTTAACAAACTCATTCAAGATCATGTTTCAAAAATGAGAACATCCCAGTAACAGTCTTAAGAGAAAAGCTAAGTTTAGACAACAAAATTATAATTAACAAGAACTGAACCACAGGTAAGTGTAATTATTCATTAAACAGATGTCCAGCATACAGGTGTCTGTAAAAGGAAGTTACTTAATAAAGAAAACTCCTTCCCATTTCATGCTATCAGCAATGGCACCACATAGAAGGGAAATGTCACAAAACCTGAGAAAGAAAATAATTTCTTTGCAATAAATGTAAAGTCTACAAGAAGATCAGCAAAACTTTACTTATCAGTCAGAATACTGTAGCAAAAGTGATGCAAAACTATAACAAAGATGGAACTGCAACCATCTTACAGAGAC
Organism: Phyllobates terribilis; assembly: GCF_046119375.1. Taxonomy (NCBI): domain Eukaryota; kingdom Metazoa; phylum Chordata; class Amphibia; order Anura; family Dendrobatidae; genus Phyllobates; species Phyllobates terribilis. The sequence continues at coordinate 224,070 of NW_027363253.1, forward strand.
GTCCAGGCCGACTATGGAAGTTAACACCTAAACAAAAGCGTCCTCTGATGAGAAGGGTAAGTGGTACCACATAGAAGAGAAATGTCACAAGACATTTCTGAGAAAGAAAATAATTTCTTTACAAAAAATGTGAAGTCTACAAGAAGATCGGCAAAGCTTTTCTTATCAGTCAGATGGAAGTTAACATCTAAACAAAAGCATCTTCTGATGAGAAGAAAATCGACAGGCAAATTCATTGCTATTAGCTGAAGAAGTAGAAAGCCAAACTAGGGTGAGTGTTTTCCATGACACGACACGGTGTACACTGCAAATGAATGGCATTCATGAGTGTCCTCCACAAAGGAAGCCTCTCTCCCTTAAAGCCCATGAACAATAAAAGTCCGTCTACAATTTGCCAGGGTCCATGCTTAAAACTATGAGGACTACCGGGACTCTATACTGTGTATGTGCATCTTATGTGTATGTCCGTATTTTATGTTTGTGTGCACTATGTATATGTGACGCGCCCTGGGCCTATGTGACGTAGCGTTGCGCACGCAGGGACTACCCGGAGCCGGATCTGATAGGGGTAGTAGTCTCGTGGCGGTGACCCGGTCCGTGCCCAGGGAGTCAGACTAAGTGGCGGTATATTAGCAGTAGATGTAGGATGACTACGCCACCCGTTGAATGCAGCTATGGAGCTGCCGCTGCAGGGCAGACCGCTGAGGCCGGTGGAAGGATGGTGCAGCGTGGATGGTATAACCCCCAACGGGAGGGGTATGGCCTCAGGGCAGCCGACGTGGAAGATGGGGGTAGCAGGAACCACTCAGAGACGATGCGGTGTAGTTCAGGGTCTTTACTGGTGACAAAGACAGACCCTCCCGGAGTACTTGCTAGCGATCGGGGCCTGGTCAGTCCTTGAGCAGATGGGATCTCCCCTGGCCAGGTGGAGTTGTAGGCCTTCCCAACTAACTGTACTCTTCTGGCTACCTTGCTAGAGGCGGGTAAAAGTAGCCCACGTCCCTGAGTGTACCGTGTGGTGCTCACCCGTATGGCCGGTGACTCGGGGCCTTCTAGTGCCTTCCGCTCCACGACGGCGGTGCTGGTCCCACGCGTGTGACCGTGCCTTCGGGTTTCTGGGCCAGAGGACTTGAAATCCCCTGCCGGACGGTTTCTGCTGCTGGGTAAGGGTTAGTCCCCACAGCCTCGGACTCCGGGTCCGGTGATAACTTCTCAGTCAGGGCGAGCTCTGCAGCTGCCAGCCCCTGACTCCTTGTAGCACTGCTCCCACAGAGCTCCTGTTGTTTCTTCCTATGCTGCTTCTCTTCTCTGTCTCTACTTCTGGCATGGCCCGGGAGCTGGGCCCAGCCGGAGCCACAGCTCCCTGTCCGCCCTCCTGGCTCAACTCTCCCTTTGAACTCTCTAACCCTGCCTCAGCCCCAGGTTTATATAGGGGAAGTCCTTCCCCTCCCAGGACTGGGCAGGAGGTGTGGCATGCATAGGATTCCTGACCAAGAGACCTCCCACCTGCTCTCAGACATAACATTGCTGTTACTGTGGAAACCAGACCCCTGGGGTGCCACATATGCATACGTTAAAATGTGTATAGAGTATTAGCATGTGCAAATTTTATATGTGTGCCTAATATAAATATACATGGAAATGTATATGTAGGTGGTGCCTGATGGAGGGTGGGGGGCCCAGATCAGAAGTCCTGATTAAGGGCCCTTCACTGTCATTGTCTGCCCCTTATATAAACAGTAAAATCCTCTTTAATAACTGGACTTCCATTGGGGTGGACTTCTCATAGATGGCCAGTATGCATACTATATTGTGAATCTGGGCATCTCTCACAGAAAATCTGATCTGGATATGAGGGTGGTCTTCTATAAGCGGTGATGTTTTGGAGAGATTTAGGGAAAAGTCCCAATTCTTATCCATCGATCTGGTAATTTGAGTAAAATATTTGTGTTGATAACTGATCACAAAGTCACAAAATATGTAAGATTTGGCATAACCTGGTTCATTTTTCAAAAAGTTATGCTCAATTTTTTTAGCACCAAGTTTTGTTGCTTTTTGGTAGACTTACACTAACTTAGTATATTGTGTGAGAATTAAATGAATTATGAATTAGTTGGCGCATTTTACCACACTCTGGGGGTCCCTGACAGTCCTTCTTTACCGGCCCTGTAGTGATGCCAATGTAAACTTCCAAGTGACCGCGCAGTCAATCACTGTCACGAATGCAGGACAACCTATGATTAGCTAATTTTTGGGAAATCCTTATAACAAAAGGGGATTGAAAATATTTACAATTATTTTAAAAGCATTAAAAAAAAAACAGACCCAATACTTATAATTAGTTTGTTGAAAGTAGTCTAATTAAAGGGAGCTGAAAGGATTAGAGATTATGAACCCGATTCACCAGTGTTTTTGCCAGAAAACTGGCATAAAGCTCTTGAAAAGTTGCAAAGTTTTGTGACTTTTCCCATTTTCACATAATTTTAACTTCTTTAAAGCCCAAGACGTACTGATACGTATCTGTGCCCTGGGACTTAAGAGCCTGATACGTATTAGTACATCTTTGCGATCGCGCCCGCACACAGGCTGTGTGGGCGTGATCGCCGCCGGGTGTCAACTGATTGTCACAGCTGACACCCGGTGCTATGTGCTGGGAGAGGTCCCGCACATTAACCCCCGCAATGCTGGGATCAAAGTCGTTCGCAGCATTGCGGGGGCAAGGGGAGGTGATCGGGATAGTCACCTCTCCTGCCGGCGTCCAGCAATGTGTGCCGCGGCTTCCCGGATGTTGCCATGATGACCCGATTCACTGAGGGGTGCAGTTTTAAGAATGGTGTCACTTTTGGGTATTTTCAGTCATAAAGACCCCTCAAAGTGACTTCAAATGTGATGCGGTCCCTAATAAAATGGTTTTGTAAATTTTGTTGGAAAAATGAGAAATCGCTGGTCAATTTTAACCCTTATAGCTCCCTAATAAAAATAAATTTGGGTTCCAAAATTGTGCTGATGTAAAGTAGACATATGGGAAATGTTATTTATTAACTTTTTTTGTGTGACATATCTCTCCGATTTAAGGGCATAAAAATTCAAATTTTGAAAATTGCAAAATTTTCTAAATTTTCGCCAAATATCTGTTTTTTTCACAAATAAACACAAGTGATATCGAAGAAATTTTACCACAATCATAAAGTACAATATGTCATGAAAAAATATTCTCAGAACCAGGGGGATCCGTTGAAGCGTTCCAGAGTAATTACCTCATAAAGTGACAGTGGTCAGTATTGTAAAAATTGGCCCGGTCATTAACGTGCAAACCACTTTGGGTTGTAAAGGGGTTAAGGACTCTACCTGCATATACAGTCATGGAGGAAAGTGCTGGCACCCTTGAAATTGTTTCAGAAAATTACACATGTTTTATTACACGCATGTTTATTTCCTTTGTGTTTATTGGAACAACACAAAAAAACTGAGAAAAAAAAGGCAAATTGGACATAATTTCACACAAAACTCCAAAAATGGGCCGGAATACATATATATATTTTTGATGGGACAACACTGAAGATGCGACACTTTGATACAATGTACAGTAGTCAGTGTACAGCTTGTTTAACTGTAAATTTGGTGTGCCTGCAAAATAACTCAACACACAGCCATTAATGTCTAAACCGCTGGCAACAAAAGTGAGTACACCCCTAAGTGTGTTCTCAGCTGATGTTATTTGTTGGTTTTTCTTTGCATCCCGAACAATTTTCTTGGCAGTTGTGGCTGAAATTTTTGTTGGTCTACCTGACTGTGGTTTGGTTTTTACAGAGCATCTGATTTTCCATTTGTTAATCACAGTTTGAACACTGCAGACTGGCATTATCAATTCCTGGGATATCTTTTTGTATCCCTTTCCTGTGTTATACTCTTTTTGCCTCCCTTTCCTGTGTTATACAGTTCAACTACCTTTTCCCGTAGATCCGTTGATAATTCTTTTGCTTTCCCCATCTCAAAATCCAGAAACGTCAGTGGCTGGATCCCAGAAACTCACTCAGCTTTATGCACACACACTGATTACAAGCAAACAGGTCATACGTGAGGATGTTACCTTTAGTAGCCATTCAAACCCATTTGTGTCAAATTCTGTGCATGTTATCAGGCCAAAATTATCAGGGTATGTAAACTTTTTGATCAGGATTATTTGGATGTTTTTGGTTGTCATTAGTGATGAGCGAGCACTAAAATGCTCGAGTACTCGTTGCTCGGGTCGAGCAAATTGAAATACTCGGGTGCTCAACCCGAGCAATGAGCCCAATATAAGTCTAGGGGAAACTTGAGCATTTTTCAGGTGGCTCCCCACGGCGGTCTGCAGAGGGCCTAAAAATTGCCCAAATCGATGGGAACTGTGCTCAAATGACATGTGAACAGCATGGGGAAGACCCCTGGAAGCATCTCTGACTCCCAGATCACTGCTGTCAACAACGTCGTCAGAGTATTACGCCACTTTTACGGCGTAAGGAACATCCTTTCCAGGGTGATGACTTGTATATAAGGCAAAATAAATAAACAAAAACACAAATACTCCTACACACCTTGGGCTATGTTCACACGTAGCATTTTTGACACGTTTTTGCACTTTTGCATTGCTTTCAACCAAGACAAATGCATTCACCAGGAAATGTCATTTTAACATTTTACAACCTTATCTGGCCATGTGGTGTGTGACACATCATCAGACACATGCATACAGTGCTGAAAAGACATGGGAACAGCAAGGGGAAGACCTCTGTAAACATCTCTGAATCCCAGGTCACTGCCTAAATGTGTGCCCATCATAAGTGATCCTTGGCACATGCGAAGATGCCTCCCGCCATGCACCTGTCGTTGCAGACTTGCAACAATCACCGTCCACGTCCTTGTCCCACTGCAGTGTTCAGTTGTCCCTACCCCATTCCTTGGAATGCAAGCACAAGAATGCCGGCAGCCACCCACCCACAGGCTGCAATACTATACTGCCAAATTTTTGACAGCTGCTTGCACTTGAAATGTGGCCTTTTAGGCTCGTGGAGGCGGAAGCTTTTCATAACCTCATGCCGGCGGCGGCCGGGTGTCCATACTCGGTCCCCAGTCGCCACTATATTTCCCGGTATCGCCTCCGCCTTCCACAACCACGGGTCCAATAACATTACCCGTGCCCTCCCCAGTGCACTTACTGTGAAGGACCGCCTAACCACAAACACGTGGACAGGTGAATGTGGCCAGGGACGTTTGCGCATTTAATTTCTTGAATACAGAGTTGGAAAATGGCCTGATCCGTAATGCGTTTTGAGAAATAACATGCATAAGCATGGCTGATCCGCATTAAAAAAGCAGCCATAGAGTGTCCAGGAACCTTCCCCCACACTTTTCTTAGCCAGGGCTGCTTTTCGGCAGGGTTGCACGGGCCCACCAGAGAACCAGAGACTCCTCCGGCGGGCCCTGGCTTCTCCTTCAGGAGAGTTCATAGTGCCGAGGTGAGGCCATGATGATGATAGAGGCCATCATCTGCTTAGTTTTCTGTTACTTGGAATGCAATTGCAAGTATGCAGCCAGCCACCCACCCACCCACAGGCCGCAACACTAAACTGACAGATTTCTGGGCAGCTCTTTGCACTTGAAATATGGCCTTTTAAGCTTGTGGAGGTGGAAGCTTTTCACAACCTCATGCAGGCGGCGGCCGGGTGTCCATACTCGGTCCCCAGCCGCCAGTATTTTTCCCGGTATCGCCTTCGCCTTCCACAAGCACGGGTCCCACAACATTACCCATGCCCTACCCAGTGCACTTACTAAGAAGGACTGCCTAACCACAAACACGTGGACAGGTGAATGTGGCCAGGGACGGTACGGAGCCAGTCCACAACTTTTTTTGATAAGAGTTGTATTTAGCTCAGTGAAAGGACTGGCATAGAGGGAAACCGTATCTACCCTGAGTGTCATTTCTCACAGGAAGCCCTCTAAAGCTGCTTGCACTTGAAATGTGGCCTGAACATTACTGCTGGTACTTTTCTGTGGCAATTTTCTTGCCTCCTACCAGCCTGGAATATTTCCAGCAAACTATGGTACAACACCATGGTATTAGCACTGCCCCCAGTACCAGCAGCGAAGCCATCCTCAATTTCCTTCTCTGGAATTTTATTTGGTAGACTGAGTGGCTGCCAAAATAAATTTTCTCACAAAGGAGCTGATGATAGAGTGGCAGTAGGTTCAAGTTTCTCCAGCCTGTTAGATATTAGAGGGTGAACGGCAGCACATTGGATCAGTGGTTAGCACTGAAGTCTTGCAGCACTGGGATCCTGGGTTCAAATCCCAGCAAGGACAACATCTGCAAGAAATTTGTATGTTCTCCCACAGGGTTGGACAGTCCCACCAGAGAATTCTCTGGTGTGCCTTGGCTTCTACCTCAGGAGAGTTCATGATAGCGCTAACTTTGCAGCTGCTATGGGGCTCTTGAGCGGGTGAGAAAGGTTAGCCCTCAGAAACAAATCCTCTGGTGGGCACAATGTTTTTCAATCTGAAACAGCTTCTCAGTGGGAGTTGTATTTCACAGCATGCCATATTCTTTAGCTCTGTGAAAGGACTGGCATATAGGGAAACCTTATTTACCCCGGTTGTCATTTCTCCGTCACCAGGTTCCGCCCATTGTAACACACGACCATGCCTGGCTGTATGTTCAGCGGTGAGAGCCACAGATCAAGCTGCTGTGTTACAGCTTTCAACAACTATGCAGCGCTGGGCGGTTTGTTAATTAAGCATTAAGCATGTTATCTTCAGCACAGCCTGCTGCTGTTTGGCCAAGGCAGTGCAGCAGTGCTGTCAGCTTGTGACTGATGTGGTCATTTCGGAGATGGAGGAGGAGGTGCATGAGCTGAACAATGTGATTACATTGAGGTTAAATTGGTGATGCTATTTTTTATACTAAAGAAAGATCCTATTGTTATGTTTTTTTATGTTATTTTTTATGACAAATGCATTCACCGGGAAAAGTCATTTTAACATTTTACAACCTAATCTGGCAATGTGGTGTCATCAGACACATCCTGTTTTATTTATGATGGAGGGACTCTGAAAGTCATAAAGCCTATTTTTATAGGAACATCAGACGGCCCTTACTATTCTTAAAAGGCCAGCAGTCGGCCCTAGCTATTGTTAGAGAGCCATCAGAGGGCTATGCTTTGTTGTTCCCATTATTAACAAGTGGGTCTCCTATACTGTTATTGCGCATCCAGTGACTGCAAGGGTTGTCAAAAATTTGGACGCAACCTAATACCCCTTTGAAGAGACATAGAGGAGGGTCTCAGTAAAAAAAATGTTCCCATTATAAAGGAGCGGGTCTTCTATAGTGGTAATGCCCATGCTGTGACTGCAAGGGTGGCCAAAATTTTTGAATAAAACACTAACAATTTAAAGACACAAAGAGCATGGCCACAGTAACAAGGTACGACATGTTCCCGTTAGAAAGGAGAGGGTCTGCTATACAGTTATAGGGTATGCAGTGAATCCAACGGCTGACAAATTTTAGGAAAAACCCCACTAAGAATTTAAGGACACACAGAGCAGGGCCACATTAACAAGGTACGACATGTTCCCATTAGAAAGGAGAGGGTCTGCTATACAGTTATAGGGTATGCAGTGAGTCCACCGGCTGACCAAGTTTAGGAAAAAACCCACTAAGAATTTAAAGACACATAGACCAGGCCACAGTAATGACAAATTCCCATTAGAAAGGAGAGAGTCTCCCATAGTGTTGGACTATGCAGTGACTGCAAGAGCTGCCAAAAATTTGGAGGCACTTCAATGGCCCTTGGAAGAGACGTGGAGGAGCGCATCATAAAAAATTGTTACCATTAGAAAGGAGCGGGCCTCCTATACTTGTAATGCCATGCACTAAGTGTATGGGCTGACAAACATTTACTCCTGGGGGGTATACATGAACATACTGTATAAAAAATTTTTTTTACGGGCATCATAAAAATGTAGCGCCCCGAGGGCTCGACCGCTACAGGGGTATTGCACCTCTGCCAGAGGTGTGATATTCCACTCCTGGGTAAGGATGGAGTATGGACCAGGGTTCAGTTAGCTGCATACAGCACACTCACCCCATTTCCGAGGGACAGCTCAACGGTGCTCCCATTAGACAGAAATGCAGGCACGACAGACCATGTCCCTGGCTGGAGTGGGGAGGGGGTAGGAATACCCAGTGATGTAGGAGCAGATAGGGGTTGGTTCCTGAGCGTAGATAGGAGCCCATTGTTTGCTGGTCACCTGGGCTCATGTTCTAGAGGGAGGTATAAAAGGTAGGCACCATCTTAGAACAGTGTTCAGTCAGAGAGAAGAAGTGACAGAGTGGGGGCCTCTGCAAGGGGCTCTTCTCCGTAGGCGGGCCTAGCCTCTGAGGCCCAGCCAGCACAGAGAGAAGAGAAGAAGAGAAGTTCAGTGAGTGGAGTAAGAGAAGGAGTTCAGCCAGAGAGGGCTGACAGGGAGCTGTGGCTCAGTCTGGGCCCAGCTCCACGAGGCAGGCCTAGGGTGAAGGCCAGGAACAGAAAGGAACAAGAACAGAAAGGAACAAGAACAGAAAGGAACAGAAGAGAAAGAGAAAGAGAGAAACAGAAGGGCTCAGGAACAAGACGGCAGAAGGGACCCTAAGAACCAACGAGAATACAGGGTGAAGGGTCAGGCAGATTAAGGGTACCGGATCCCAAGTTGGTGGAGGAGAAACAGCCCTCAGCCAAAGACCGGAGGTCGTGATCATTTATTGGTGCGACACCTCATCAAACCTGCTAGGAAGGCACCATATAGGACAGCGGGGAACGGGAACCACATTTACCCGCACAAGTCTGCGGCAGCTGGACAAAAGTGGGTCACTGGTGAGGCAGGCCAGAGAAAGGATTAAAGGGGTCCTGTGTCATGCTCCTGAACTGCCTGGGGTTGACCGAGCCCCTCACCTGGTGGACGCAGCACGGCTCGGGCGGTCATTGCTGACAGAAGTGACCCGGAGTACATGAACTGTGAGTAAAAGACATTGGACTGCAGTACGTTGTCTGTGTACTCTTTCGCTCCTCCAGCACTAACGGCACTGGGACTCTCTGCACCATCACCCCCACCATCCACTACACTGCCCTGGGGCTGCACTCTTCCCGTGGGGAGTCACACTACCTCAGCTGCATACATCATCAGCCCCAGCGATCTGCCTTGCAGCGGCGGTTCATAATAACCGCAATCCACGGGTGGCGCAGTCGGACATCACTTAGGACGGCTAAAGGACTACCACTGGTCTGACCACCCTGAGCCACGGAACCGGGTCGCCACTACTACCCCCACCGTCTCCCTATTGCCCGGCTCCGAGTGCCCCACGGCCCAGGGGCGAGTCAAACACCCTTAAAAAAAATTATGTGGGTGTTGCATCATGGACCACGGTCACCCTGGTGATATGGTGGTGGAGGATGAGGAGAAGGAGGAGGACAAGAGCAAATAGCCAAAATCAGGAAGCGTATACCCATGTGTGGGTGTGAAAAGGTGCATGGGAATACACCTCCCAAGAAAAGACACTGGATTTGAGTTTATGTTACGCTGCTATCATTCGGTGGTGTTGAGAAGTCTGGCCCAATCCAGCCCTTGTTCATTTTTATGAGTCAGCCTGTCAGCATTTTCAGTTGACAGGAGGATGCGCTTATCAGTTATAATTCCACCAGCGGCACTAAAAACCCGATCTGATAAAACGCTGGCGGCAGGGTAGGCCAGGACCTCCAAGGCATAGAGAGCCAGTTCATTCCACATATCTAGCTTGGATACCCAATATTTATAAGGCACAGAGGAATCACGGAGGACGTTGGTACGGTACGGCAAGGTACTCCCTCAGCATCTTCCCAAACTTTGCACTCCTTGTGAGAGTACCCTGCGCCTCAGGGCCTGTGCGATGGGAGGGTCTGAGAAAACTCTCCCAGAACTTTGACAGTGTTCCCCTGCCTCTGCTGGATTGAAGTTGTGTCTCTCTCGCCTGTACTCCTTGGTTGTCGAACGAAGTGTGCCCTCTGCCTCCAGCGTTTTCAGATGGGAATTTTTTTAATAGGTCCGCAACAAGGGCCTTCTGGTACTGCCTCATTTTTGTACACCTGTCCGCCTCAGGAATAAGAGATATAAAGTTCTCCTTGTAGAGTGGGTCTAGAAGTGTCACCAACCAGTAATGACCTAAAATTTTGAGAATGCGAGGGTCATGGGAAAGGCAGCATAACATAAACTCAGCCATGCGTGCCAGACTACTAACAGGCAAGACTTCCGTGTCCTCACCAAGAGGATGACTGACCATGCTCTCCTCCTCCTCCTCTCTGTCCTCTGGCCATCCACGCTGAACAGACGGTATGACAGCTGTGCAGATAGCACCGTCTATAGTGCATGAAACTAGTTCCTGTCCTTCCTCCTCCTCCTCTTCCTCATTGTCACCCAATCCACGTTGGGATGAGATGAGGCTTGGCTGTGTGTAATCACCCTGTATGGTTAATTGCTCCATCTTATCATGCTCCGCCTGCAATGCATCATCTTTGATTGTGAGCAGAGAGCGTTTCAGAAGACAGAGAAGCGGGATCGTGACGCTAATTATGGCGTCATCGCCGCTCACCATCTTGGTGGAGTCCTCAAAGTTTTGGAGGATGGTACATATGTCTGACATCCACGTCCACTACTGAGGTCTTATGTGTGGAGTCTGAACTGAATACCGATAGCCTTTTTGATGCTGGTACTCAACAACTGCCCTCTTCTGCTCACAAATCCTTCCCAACATCTGCAATGTAGAGTTCCAACGTGTGGGGACATCACACACCAGTCTGTGAGCCAGAAGCTGCAAACGCTGCTGAAACACTGCAAGGGCAGCGGAAGCTGTAGCTGACTTTCTAAAATGGGCACACAGGCGGCATACTTTAACAAGCAGATCCGGCAGCTCCGGGTAGGATTTGAGTAACCGCTGAACCACGAGGTTAAGCACATGGGCCAGGCATGGTACGTGTGTGAGCTCGCCTCGCCTCTGAGCCGCCACCAGGTTCCAGCCATTGTCACACGCGACCATGCCTGGCTGTAGGTTCAGCGGTTTGAGCCACAGATCTGCCTGCTCTTTCAGAGCTGTCCATAACTCTTCAGCATTGTGTGTTTTTTCACCTAAGCATATTAGCTTCAGCACAGCCTGTTGCCGCTTGGCCGAGGCAGTGCTGCAGTGCTTCCAGCTTGTGACTGATGTGGTCATTTCGGAGATGGAGGCTGAGGAGGAGGAGCAGGCTGAGGAGCATGAGGTTCAGGAGCTGTAGACCGTGGGGGCAACCCTGATTGACCTAGGGCCTGCAATCCTTGGCGTCGGGAGGACGTGTTCCGTCCCAAGGTCCGACTGGGTCCCGGCTTCCACTATGTTAACCCAGTGTGCCATCAGCGAGATGTACCGTCCCTGCCCACAAGCACTTGTCCACGTGTCCGTGTTTAGGTGGACTTTACCGGTAACTGCGTTGTTGAGGGCACGGCTAATGTTTTGGGACACTTGCTTGTGTAATGTGGGGACGGCACACTGGGAGAAATAGTGGCGGCTGGGGACAGAGTACCGAGGGACGGCCGCCGCCATCAGGTTGCGGAATGCTTCTGTTTCCACAAGCCTAAAAGGCAACATTTCGAGCCAAGCAGTCGTGAATTGTGAGAATTTAGTAGTGTGGCCTGTGGGACGTTGGCTGCATATTTGCACTTGCATTCCAAGGACTGGAGTATGAACAACTGAACGCTGCGCTGGGACAAGGACATGGACGTGCTTCCTGATGCTGCTACTTGAGAGTGTGCAATGACAGGAGCAGGGCAGGAGGCATCTTTGTACTATGGACAGGGGATTGACTTGCATGCACAACAGCAGAAGAAGCAATGGTGCCACCTGTAGACACTGTTCCTGGACCCTGGTGTTCGGCCCACAAAGTCGAGTGCTTTGCTGCCATGTGCCTCATCATGCTGGTGGTGGTCAGGCTGGTCGTTTTGCCACCCCTGCTGATGCTGGTCTGGCTCGTGATGCAAATGGCCTTTTTGGAGTTATCGGCAGAGTCTTTAAAAAACAACCAGACTCGGGAAGACCTAACAGTTGTAGTGGCAACTTCCTTCATGTTGGTGTTACGGGAAATGGTAGCCTGCCTTCTGTCTGCGGCCACCACACTGCTTCTTCCTGCCTGTTGGGGTGCTCTGCCTCCCTCCCCCTGTGTGCTGCTGTCCTTGCTCTGCATGTCCTCCTGCCAGGTTGGGTCAGTTACTATATCATCCACCACCTCGTCTCCCACTTCTGCACCCTGGTACTATTCCTGACTTTCTGTCAATTGTGTCTCATCATCGTCCACCGCTTATGACAGTTTCCCACCGTCGCCTTCGTGTGACCGTGGCTGCTCAAATATTTGGGCATCGCTACACGTGATCTCCTCTTGCCCCGCTTCAAGTGGACCGGGCGAGAGGCCCGAATCTATAAATGGAAAAGTGAACAGCTCTTCAGATTGTCCAAGTGTGGGATCAATTGTCTCTGGGTACTCGGCATGGTGGGAGGAAGGAGGATCAGGGTGAGGAATATGAGGTCCAGACTCATGGCTACTGAGACTTGACCGTGTGGAAGACAGGGTGGTGGTGGTGGTGGTGGCTAAGTGACTGGAAGCATTATCCGCTATCCAACCAACAACCTTTTGACACTGATCTGGGTTCAATAGTGGTGTGCTGCGGTCCCCTAGAAATTGGGACAGGAAGGTCAGGCGAGAAGATGTGGGTGTTTGTTGTGGCACAATTTCGGCTTGCCCACGGCCTTGTACTCGGCCTCTGCATGCACCATTACCATCACGTCCAGTTCCCCGTCCCTTGCCACGTGCCTTGCCCATTTTAAATGGAGGATAGTATCTTCCACGCTCACTACAAATGATTGAGTTTGAAGCGAAGTTATATGTGATCGGTGTGATGGAGAAAACAGAGTTTTAAATACCTGGCCTGTAGGTAAGTAGTGTGAACAGCAAACTGCTGTGAATTGCTTCACTGACACACTGAAAAAATGGAGGCCAGAAATGGCAGTATTTTCTGACAACGTATATGTGATCTGTGTGACGGAGAAAACACAGTTTTAAATAGCTGGATTTCTAGCGCTCTAATATGGAAAGGACCTGGCTGTATTCTGCAGTGCCAACAAGCAAATGGTGCAGAAAAACGGTGTTCTCTGGATTGCTTTATAAGCAAATAATGAGGATTAAGATCCAAAGAAAAGTATTCCTCGCCCCTGAGACCTGGGCCTTTGTATAGAAATATCTAACAGCAGCAGAAGGCAGATTTGGAATGGAGCCTCTTGTGCTATATGCACTGCAGTCTGCTATATACACTGCCTGCCTGCCTATTTACACTGCCTGCCTGATATATCTGCAGATGGATTAGTCCTCAGAAGGACTGTTTGTTGAGATGTATATGTGTAATGTGCGGTTTTTCTCACTACACTACCTAATGCACGATCAAATCTCTCCCTAACGCAGCATCAGCTCTCCCTACACTGTCTGATCCGGAGTGACTGCGATGAGCATGGCGGCGCCAGGTCAGATATAGACCTGATGACGCTGTGCGGCCAGCCAATCACTGTAATGCCCACAACCAACATGGCTATGGCATTACAGTGCATGGCAGGCAATCCCTGCATGTTCATTGGCTCTGTAAAGAGCACCAAACATGCAGGGATGGGTCCCGACTTCCCGCCCGACCAACCCGGAAATACTCGGTGAGCGCAGAGCATCTCGAGCAGTGAGATACTCGGGCGAGCACCGAGCAGTAGCGAGCATGCTCGCTCATCACTAGTTGTCATTAAGATTTAAAAAGAGAAAACACAGAAATGTGACAGTAAATGGCTTCACCCAACCAATAACCATGAGTGGAGAAAAAGTGTTTTTGTTATCATTCATTTTTTCTGAAACAAGGCCAAGAAAGGAAAAATTCTGCCGGGGTATGTAAACTTTTGAGCAGAACTGTATATGCGCCAGCCCCAGTGTCTCCTATTCTATATACTCCAGCCCCAGTGTCTCCTATTCTATATACTCCAGCTTCTTCTGTGATGTATATGCTCTAGCCCCAATGTATCCTGTGATGAATATACGCCAGCCCCAGTGTCTCCTATTCTATATACTCCAGCCCCAGTGTCTCCTATTCTATATACTCCAGCTTCTTCTGTGATGTATATGCTCTAGCCCCAATGTATCCTGTGATGAATATACGCCAGCCCCAGTGTCTCCTATTCTATATACTCCAGCCCCAGTGTCTCCTATTCTATATACTCCAGCTTCTTCTGTGATGTATATGCTCTAGCCCCAATGTATCCTGTGATGAATATACGCCAGCCCCAGTGTCTCCTATTCTATATACTCCAGCTCCAGTGTCTTCTGTGACGTAGCTAATGTAGCCCTAATATCTCTTATGCAGAGGCGTCGCATAATAAAGCAGTGGGACACAAGCTCCCTGCCCTATCACTATCTCTTTTATATGCCACAGATCGCCATAGGCCTGCGGTTAACGAGATGTCAGCATCCTCACGCAGGTGGCTCGGTGACATCATTGCATCGCTCTGCTCTGCTGTCCCGCCATGGAAGAGGAGACAGAGGCCGTGATGTAGGGAATCAGGATTAAGTGAGATATTTTTTTAAATGATCGGGCAGTGGAGCCATCCTACTATATATCTGGAGTAGTGGGTCCATCATACTACATATGGAGTAGTGGGGCCATTATACTATATGTATGTGGGGCAGTGGGACCATCATAGTATATACAGGTGCATCTCACTAAATTAGAATATCTTCAAAAAGTTAATTTATTCCAGTTCTTCAATATTGTTTCAGTATGCTCCACAATCATGAGGAAGACTGCTGACTTGACAGATGTCCAGAAGGCAGTCATTGACACACTCCACAAGGTCCTAGAGTTCCAATTTTCATTTGGAAATCAAAGTCCCAGAGTCTGGAGGAAGAGTGGAGAGTCCACAATCCAAGCTGCTTGAGGTCTAGTGTGAAGGCTCCACAATCAGTGATGGTTTGGGAGGCCATGTCATCTGCTGGTGTAGGTCCACTGTGTTTTATCAAGACCAAAGTCAGCACAGCCGGCTACCAGGACATTTTACAGCACTTCATGCTTCCCTCTGCCGACAAGCTTTTTGGAGATAGAAATGTCATTCTCCAGCAGGACTTGGCCCCTGTCCACACGGCCAAAAGTACCAATACCTGGTTTACACACAACAGTATCACTGTGCTTGATTGGCAGCAAACTCGCCTGATCTTAACCCCATAGAGAATCTATTATAGAGAATCTATGGGGTATTGTCAAGAGGAAGATGAGAGACACCAGACCCAACAATGCAGATGAGCTGAAAGACAGCTTTTTGTATTGAAGAACTGAAATAAATTAACTTTTTGATGATATTCTAATTTAGTGAGATGCACCTATATATGGAGCAGTGGGACTATCATGCTATATATATGGAGGAGTGGGGGCATCATACTAAATATAGAGCAGTGTGTGTGTGTCACCCCAGGCCTGGATGCCACAAACAATAATCTGTTTCTGAAAGCAGGAGGGAGGTCCCCTGGTTAGGGACAATTAGCATACAGCACCTCCTGTCCCAGGCCAGCAGGGGGAGCTGGCTGCCCCTATAAAAGCTGGAACTGGGGGCAGGGTTAGAGAGAACTGGAAGACCTAGCTCAGGAGTGAGACTAGTCCCAGAGAAGGAGGGACAGTTCAGCTGTAGCTGAGGAGTCCGTGAGGCAGAGGAGAAACTGCAAGCCAGGGACAGAGGCGACGAGAGCCGGTCCTGGCAGAGAACCAATCTACTGGACATTGGGGTCCGAGGCTGTCAGGGTTACAAGCCCAGCAGCAGAGAATCAAGCTGCGAGGGATTTCAGGTCCCTTGGCCTAAGAAGCCTGGAGGCTCCGCCACACAGAGGGACCAGTACATCGAGGAGCAAGCAACAGGTACCCAAGGCCTGAGTCGCAAGCCATACAGGAGAGAAGTACACGGCCAGCTCAGGGACGTGGGCTATTACACCACGAAAAGGGGGATAGTCAGAAAGAGCATAGAGAGAACGGTAGGCCTACACACTCACCCTGACCAGTGGGGCTCGCGCGATTGCTCTCAGACACCCAGGCCCATTCCTAACCGGTACTGTTGGGCCATTAATAATATCTACAATAAAGACCCTGAACTGTTTGAAGCGGACTCTGAACTCTTACTATTGCGGCCTGCACTATCACCCCCAACATCCACCTACACTGCCCTGAGGCTACACTCTTCCCATGGGGAGTTATCCTACCCCTGTGCTGCACACCAACACCAGCCTCAGCGGTCTGCCTTGCAGCGGCGGTTATCTCCAACCGCAATCCACGGGTGGCGTAGTCGGACATTCAAAACACTGATAAATAGACTGCCACCATTTGGTCTGACCACCCTGAGCCACGGGATCGGGTTGCCACTACTACCCCCATCAGCACCGTACACTAGAAGGCCCGGTTCCGGGTACCCCACGGCCCAGGGGGGGAGTCAGCTTTGGCGTAGTCGGCAGAATTGTGACCAACCCGCCACAAACGGGTATTGCGTGCCTGGAAAAGACTCTATACATATCTGAGTGAAGTTTCCCGCCATTTGGGGCCATTTCCCGCCAATCGGAGCCGTTTCCCGCCATCGGGCGCCATCTTCGGGACGACGCGCGGGAAGAAGAGGGGCGTGGACGTCCAAAAACGCGTGAGACCTGAAGCCCCGCCCTACGCTGAGACGCTGCTCAAGGTCCTGGATGGAGATCCAGCGGATGCCGACGTCATCACCGAGCAACGCAAGGTCCTCTCCCAGAGCATCGCGAGGGAAGCCGCGGCCTACAGAAGAGGATCGCCAGAAGGTAGGCCACGGTTAATTAGGAGGGAGGAAGATGTCGGACGCGGAGGGACCCTCTACCACCAGCGTAGCCGCTGCAGCTGTGATGCCGTTTTCCATGCCCTATATCCATAGGCGGATTATAATGAGGGCAATCCGGGCGACCGCCCAGGGCCCCGAGCCTGCAGGGGGTCCGCGGCTCCAGGCGGGGTGTCTAATGCCGGATTGCCCTCATTATATGTGCGGGCCGCCGCGGCACATAGCGGTAGCAGTGGCGGGAGGGGGGGGCATGGACTGCTCCCCCAGCAGCGGCCACCGCTACTTCTTCATCGGCCCGGCCAGCACTGCAGCAGTTAACTTCCCTGTGCTGGCCCGGCCGCGTCACTGCTAGGAGACATGGCCCTGTGCGCGGCTGTGTCTCCTAGCTGTGACGTCACACAGTGCGCCCCGGCCTGCAGTGCTGCACCGGAAAAGAGAGAGAGCAGGCAGGAGGAATTGAGCCGGGGGATGGTGAGTGTGTGTGTGTGTGAGCAGATGTGTGTGTGGGCAGGTGTGTGTGTGTTTATGGGCAGGTGTCTGTGGGGGCAGGTGTCTGTGTGGGCAGGTGTGTGTGTGTGTGTATATGTGTGTGTGTGTATATGTGTGTGTGTCTGTGTGGGCAGGTGTGTGTGTGTGTATATGTGTGTGTGTGTGTGTGTGTGGGCAGGTGTCTGTGTGAGCAGGTGTGGGTGTGGGCAGGTGTGTGTGTGTGTGGGCAGGTGTGTGTGTGGGCAGGTGTGTGTATATAGGTGTGTGTGTGTGTGTTTGCGGGCAGGTGTCTGTGTGGGCAGATGTGTGTGTGGGCAGGTGTGTGTGGGCAGGTGTGTGTGTGGGCAGGTGTGTGTGTGTGGGCAGGTGTGTGTGTGTGTGGGCAGGTGTTGGTGTGTGTGTGTGGACAGGTGTGTATGTGTGGGCAGGTGTGTGTGTGTGGGCAGGTGTGTTTGTGTGTGGGCAGGTGTGTTTGTGTGTGGGCAGGTGTGTGTGTGTGTGGGCAGGTGTGTGTGTGTGTCTGTGTGGGCAGATGTGTGTGTGGGCAGGTGTGTGTGTGTGTGTGTGTCTGTGTGGGCAGGTGTGTGTGTGTGTCTGTGTGGGCAGGTGTGTGTGTGTATATGTGTGTGTGTGTGTGTGTGTGTGGGCAGGTTAGAAAGTCTTGCGCTGTTGAACACTACACCTGACTTGAGGCCACCACCTCTTGGTTGTCCAATGTTCTTGCTTCTCTAGGGCTCTTCTCAGATATTCATTATACCAGCTCCCCAGAATACCAAAGTTAGGGTGGGTGACCGCGAGCCCTGGTGGTGGTCATAACTGCGGCCACCCAGGGGCAATACTCCATAACAACAATCCCCTGAGGTGGTGTAGGATGTAAGGACCTATTCACACTACATTCAGCGCTGCATTCAGGTCTTTACACAAGGCTTACAACTGAATCCCTGAAATTCAGGATTGTGCTGTCTGAAATGAGACATCTGAAAGCAGAGAAAATGGAGCCTAAAGATTCAGACTTTAGCCTCGGTTTGCCTTTGTTCAAATCAATGGCTATGTCAAGGCACATCTGAATGCCATTTTTCAGGGATTTAGATAGAAGCCTGGAAAGAGGAGATGAATGCATTGCAAAATTCAGTGTGAATAGGCCCTTATATCTGGAGTCTTGATATTGATGCCACAAGCATTTTACTTGTTTTTAACTTAAAAAAAAAATACACACACACAAATTATACACACACACACACACTATACATACACACACAGTATACATACACACACATTATACACACACACACACACTATACATACACACACACAGATGTGTATGTGGGCAGGTGTGTGTGTGTGGGCAGGTGTGTGTGTGGGCAGGTGTGTGTGTGTGTGATGTCTGTCTGTTTGTGTGTGTGTGTGTGTGTGTGGGCAGATGTCATTGTGTGATGCCTGTTTGTATGTATTTTTGTGTTTCAAATGTGTTTATGCGTGTCTGTATATGTTTGTGTGTGTGTATGACTGCATGCGGCCTCCTGCTGAGTATAGTTGGCGCCGTGCGGCCTCCTGATGTCTCTGGGGGGGCTCCGTGCAGCCTCCCGCTGTGTATAGATGGCTACGTGCGGCCCCTCGCTGTTTATAGACGGCGCCGTGCGCCCCCCCGCTGTGTATAGATGGCTACGTGCGCCCCCCCGCTGAGTATAGATGTCGCCGTGCGGCCTCCTGCTGTGTATAGATCGCTACGTGCGGTCTCCCGCTGAGTATAGATGGCGCTGTGCGGCCTCCTGCTGTCTCTGGGGGGAGCGCCGTGCGGCATCTATACTCAGCAGGAGGCCGACCGTAGCCAGATATACACGTATACTCAGCAGGAGGCCGCACGTAGCCATCTATACGGTGCCATCTATACACAGCGGGAGGCCGCACGGCGCCATCTATACACAGTGGGAGGTCGCACGGCGCCATCTATACACAGCGGGAGGCCGCACGGAGCCATCTATACACAGCGGGAGTCTCAGTGTTTTGCAAGAGCAGTCAATAAATTCTGCTTGACTAATTCTGAGCACCATAAAGTCTGGTTCGCTTCTAACCTGCTGTCTTCATTTTCAGCTTGCTGAATTCTAACTCATTTACTGTCATTCGAGACGATGCCTTTGCTGGTCTCTTTCACCTTGAATACCTGTAAGTGTTCCACTTAATGTCATATTTTTGATTCTGTTCTTCTTCATCTTTTGGCATGTGCAATTGTATGAGCAAGTATTCATATGAATTTATGACCTACTTAAACCTTGGAGGACCTTAAATTTTATTCAATCAATTTTTTTTCCAGTTTAAAACTATGGGACATATATGTGCCTTGGTCCTCAAAGGGTTTTTAAAGGGGCTGCAAACATAAATATGAAAAAAATAATTCAATTAGTGCTTTTTGTGTTTATTTAATTTTTATTTGAAGTCCATTTTTTTATATACCTTGAAATTAAGCTCTACCCCATGGAATGAAGCCCTACCTACATGACATCTGAGAGCTACATGGATCCCGCTTGTGAGGTGCCTGTCCGTCACTACTATTCAGTTTTAGGGTCCACTCACTAAGCCATATATTCTCTCATGCAAGAGAATAGGGCCAATTAAGCTAATGACACTCGGCTCAAACTCTGTCAGAGCTTCAACTGAGTGTGATCCGATTCTCTCGCAGCACAGATATGGAGAAGATGGAGAACTTACTTTCTCCATAGTCTCTGTGAGTGTTCATCGGACTGCAGTTGGATGACATCCGAGTGCAGTCCAATGTTTTACGTGCACCCATAGACTTGTATGGGTGCACATGGTCCGAATATCGAATGAGATTATTTTCTCATGCCAATAATCGCACTGTCCCATAGTATAACATAGAGCCGAGTCCTATCCGATAAAACATCACATAGCATTCGGCCGTGTTATACGACAGTGTGAGCGAGCCCTTAGAGTCAAGGAATATTTACATGCAGATGATGATATTACTCTCCAAGTGTATATTTTTTTAGGCGAGTTCATAGTAAATGCTTTGCATTTTTGACATGTGATCAACTAAAGAGCAAGAAAGATTTAGGACCTCCCCTATAGAGAAACGAAAAATAGTTTGGAGGACTTGCATGTCCTTTTTATTTATTATGAGAAAATCATAAAAGATCCAGTTTTTTAACCATGCTGTGACTTTCTGCTGAGGGAGAGGGAGAGAGCTGCCCTATTCAGAGTCTGTAATAAGACCTGCTGACAAAAGTGTTGAAGATACAGTCTAATGTGAATTAACAATGAAAAAAAGTTAATTTAACAAATGGCTTGTATTTTTTTAATACAAACTTTTTTGTCTTTACAGCTCTTTTAAAGGGAATCTGTCATCAGGTTTTTGCCACCTAATCTGAGAGCAGCATAATGTAGGGTTAGAGGCACTGATTCCAGTAATGTGTCACTTACTGGGCTGTTTAGTGTTGTTTTGATAAAATCATTGATTTGTCAGAAGGTAATTATCACTAGATGACTAGTAAGTTCTGTAGGACCCCACCCCCATCACTGATCAGTAGATTTCTGTGTACACTGAGCATGGGCAGAAAGCTGCCAATCAGTGGTGTGGGTGGGGCTATACAGAGCGCAGCATTCAGAGAGCTGCTAGATCTGCAGCAGATAAAACTGTGATTTTCTCAAAATGGCAACAAGCAGCTGAAAAAGTGACACATCGCTGGAATCAGGGTATCTGCCCCAATATTGTGCTGCTCTCAGATGAGGCAGCACAATTAATATTATGCCAAATTAATTTCCCATGAACTATCACATGATCTATCACAGGGGATCATGTGACATGTCACGTGATAAATCAGGTGTGTGGAGGGGGCCCGCGCCTTCTAAACTGCCCGGGGCCCTTGCTACTCTTAATCCACCCCTGCCTATATCCCCGGAGCGGCCTGGATGCCCAGTATGCCGGCGAGTCGCATACCTTGGGTGACTTTAAAGAAAGGCTGTATAGACTGTTCAAAGTTTATCCCCTGACAGAAGAACAGAAGGTAAGCATACTGATAGGGCAGTTAACTGGTGCGGCCCAGCGGGAGGTAAAGTCTTGGACAGCTGAGGAGAAAAGGACTGTAAGGGGGGTTCTGACCCGTCTACGGGACACCTTTGATACCCGTACCTCAGCAGAAATCAAAATGCGGTTCTATGGATGTAAGCAGCGAGCTCAAGATAGCATCCGAGATTATGCCCTAAATTTACAGGAAGCCTTGGGGGCAATTAAGCAAGCTGACCCTGGCAGCGTGCAGGATACAGATAAACTATTGACTGACCAGTTCATAGAAGGTCTGCTGTCCAGCGCCCACAGAACCCAGCTGCGCCTCATGGCCCTACAGAACCCCGATTTGACTTTTGCACAGTTCAAAGATAGGGCCATCCGGGTGCTCCGAGAACCTGCACCGGGTGGCGCTGTAGCTTCCCGGCGCCCTGCCATCCCTTACCACCAGGGGGCGGCACCCTATCCCGCAGACCTTGTGGGGGCTGATGCGCAGGCCCTAAATCCATCCCCGCCTGCAAACCTGCACCATCAGGTCCAAGAACTAACAAAGAGTGTTGCTGCATTGTCCAGGACCGTACAGTCGTTACAGATGGACCCGTCAGGACCAATCAAGCTGGCTTCCAGTCCGGAGGATGTCCCGTGGCGTCGACGGAGGAGGATCCCGTCGTTCAGAGGGAGGCCCGCCGATCATTACACTGAGGATGGACAGCCGATTTGCCGCCGTTGCAGCCAGCCGGGACACGTAGCCAGGTACTGTTCTTTAAATGGGTCCGACCTGGGGCAAAGGGCCAACCCCCAGGTATAAGGTCATCAGGCCCATCTAATTGGCGTGGTAAGTAGGTAGGGGAACGCCCGGTTTTACCCGTAGTGCTGGACGGTATCCCCATGAGTGCACTGCTGGACACCGGGTCCCAAGTGACTACCATCCAATATGTACTTTTCAAGCAGTACTGGAGTGACACTGATATAACTCGTTATCCAGATGATGACTTGAGCATCATCGCCAGCAATGGTCAACCCGTGCCGCAGGTGGGGTTCAGAGAGATGACCATTAAGATTGGTAAAGTTGAACTGCCGGCACAGGGAGTGATCATTGTGGACATTGACCGTCGAGAAAGTCACCCTAAAATAACCTTGGGTACTAATGTGATTGAAAATTGTCTTTCAGAAGCAATTGTAATTTTGCAGCAGGTGGCGATGAATGTGAGCTCCAGCCAGCAGAGGGTCCTCCAGAAGGAGATAAGAGCCCTGATGAGATGGCAACAGGTAGAACTGTCTGGTGGTGAGATCGGTAGCGTGAGGAATGGATGAGCGACCCGTTCCCCATTGCCATGCCCCCCAAAAGTGAAATGATCTGGTGTCGGAATGCAATCGGGTTAAGAGGGAGAGACTACCAAGCCATGGTAGAACCCGTGTACTCAGACAGCAGGCCCACCATTTTGACAGCCCAGGGGGTGGTCGATGTCCGCCATGGAAGGGTGCCCGTCTGGATCTTAAACATTGGGGAAAGGGAAGTACACTTGCCTTGGTACGCTACACTAGCCAAATTGTATACTGTTGAACACAATGCTGTCAGGGCCATGGAACCCTTGCCTCCATCTCCCCAAGCAGAGGGTAATGGTTCCCAGAAACCCAAGGAGGACTGGTGCCAGAAACTCCACGTGGGTGCTGACTCCACTCCCTTGCACCAAAAACAAGGAGTCTACCGGGTGGTTCAAGAGTACGAGAGAATCTTTAGTAAGCACCCGCTAGACTTCGGCAGAGTGAAAGGGGTAGAACACCACATCCCCATGGGGAGCCACCCACCAATAAAAGAAAGATACAGATCTGTACCACCCCGCACACTATCAGAACGCAAAGGGCATGCTGAGAGAAATGAAGGAAGCCGGGGTCATTAGAGACAGTTGTAGCCCCTGGGCAGCCCCCTTGGTTCTGGTTAAAAAGAAAGACTGTACTATGAGAATGTGCGTGGACTATAGAGAAGTCAATCGTATCACCCATAAAGACGCATACCCGTTGCCTAGAATAGAGGAGTCTTTGGTCGCACTAAAATCAGCTAATTTCTTCTCTACTTTGGACCTTACTAGTGGGTACTGGCAGGTTACTGTGGCAGAGGCTGATAAGGAGAAGACCGCCTTCACCACCCCGATGGGATTAAGTGAATTCAACTATATGCCGTTCGGGCTCTGCAACGCACCCGGGACCTTCCAGAGGCTGATGGAATGCTGTCTAGGGCACTGAAACTTTGAGACGGTCCTACTTTACCTGGACGACGTGATTGTCTATTCGAAGACTTACGAGGACCATCTAAAGCACCTGGCCGAGGTGTTCGATGCCCTGGCAGGCTTTGGCATGAAAGTGAAACCCTCCAAGTGCCATCTGTTAAAGCCGAAGGTACAGTACCTGGGACATGTGGTGAGTGCAGAAGGAGTAGCCCCCGACCCTGACAAAATCACGGCAATAAAGAACTGGCCAAGCCCCTCTAACATAAAAGAAGTGAGGCAGTTCCTCGGGTTGGTAGGCTACTACCAAAGGTTCATCCCCAGGTTCACCAAGATGGCAGCCCCTATGCAGGACCTCCTTATAGGACAATCTAAGACCAGAAGCCAAAAGCCACCCTTCAAGTGAGACAAGCCGGAAGAGGAGTCCTTCCGCCAGCTGAAGATGGCCCTCACGGGGGATGAGATCCTGGCCTACCCTGATTATGGCCAGCCTTTTATCCTCCACACAGACGCCAGTAATGTGGGGCTGGGAGCCGTACTGTCACAGAACCAACAGGGCAGAGAAAGGGTGATCGCGTACGCCAGCCGGAAGCTGAGGCCCACCGAGAGAAACCCGGAGAATTACAGCTCCTTTAAGCTGGAGTCCTTGGCAGTGGTGTGGGACGTAACAGAACGTTTCAAGCATTACCTGGCCTCTGTGAAGTTCACTGTGTACACGGACAACAATCCGTAGACACATCTGGACAATGCGAGACTTGGTGCCCTAGAGCAGCGGTGGATGGCCCGGCTAGCAAACTATGACTTCACCATCAAGTACCGGGCAGGCCGAGCCAATGCCAATGCAGATGCCCTATCGAGAATTCCCCACTTGCCTGATGAGGGAGAAGATCCAGACGAGTTGGAGGAAATAGAGCTCCCTGCATTCCACCGGTACGGGGCCACTCAGTACTCCCACCGTGTAAGAGACAAAGACTTGACCACTGTCATGTTCAATCCCTTACCTCACCACGGCTGGGCTGAAACGCAAGATAGTGACCCTGCAATTCGCCTGGTGAAAGACCTGTTGACCCAGGCAGACGCTAGCCCTGGCTCGGACGCTCCAGAGGAAGCCAAGCAGTTATGGAAGGAGAAAAGCAGGCTATTCCTCTACGAAGGTAAGCTGTGCAGAAGGCTTGTCAACCACCGGACGCACGAGCTGACCTGGCAGGTAGTGGTCCCGAGACGAGATGCAGCAATGGTCCTGGAGGCCTACCATGACAGAGCGGGACACTTCGGGTGGAAGAAACTGGAGTTCCTACTGAGAGAGCGGTTCTCCTGGGTCGGAATGAGAGGGGCCATAGAGAAGTGGTGCAGGGACTGCGGCCCATGTAACCTCAGAAGGAAGGACGGTACCAGCCAGAAGATGCCCTTGATGCCCATCATCACCAGGCAGCCTCTTGAGCTGGTAGCTCTGGACCATGTGAAACTGGCTCCAAGCCGGTTGGGCTACGTCTATGCCCTGACAATAGTGGACCACTATTCCCGGTTCCTGGTGGTGGTTCCTGTTAAAGACTTGACAGCCCAAACAGCGGCCAGAGCCTTCCAACAACACTTCTGCCGTCCACACGGGTATCCGGAACAGGTCTTGACAGATCAAGGTCCAGGGTTTGAGGCTGAAATCTTCCAGGAGTTCTGCAACCTCTACGGCTGTAAGAAGATTCGGACAACGTCTTACCACCCACAAACCAACGGGCTATGTGAGAAAATGAATAATATCGTCATTGATCTCCTCAAAACGTTGCCCCTGGAAGAACGCAGCCTGTGGCCGGAGAAGCTGCCAGACCTGATAGACTTATACAACCATATCCTGGTGAATGCTACAAATTGCACCCCGGCTTACCTGATGAGGGCAAGACCAGGTAAGCTGCCGATAGACCTGGAGATGGGAGTCCTGACCCCCGAGGACACCTCCCCAGACGCGGACTGGGATACGGAACGGCGGCTACAGTACAAGAAGGTACAGGAGAGTGTGGAGAGGAGTCTGGCTCAAGCGAGAGAAAAGCAAGAGAGGCTCTTCAACCAACACGCCCCTGCTGGTCCCCTGGAACCTGGTGAGCAGGTCCTGAAGCGGAAGAGAAGGCTTCACAAGCTAGATGACCAGTGGGAGAGCGACCCGTACACAGTACTGCAGTCCAACCACAACAACCCGAAGGTATGTGTAATTACCAAGGATGGAGGAGAAACCACTAGCACCGTCTCCAGAGACCACCTAAAAAGGTGCCCCAAGCAACTACAGAGTGCAGGAGAAGATCAAGATGACCTTGAACCCGCAGAAGACAAGAAAGAAATGATCAGCACAGTTCTTGGAGAGTTCCCCCGGTCCTGGACTCGGATAAATGATGCAATAGTGGTACCCGTCCTACACTTCCTTCAACCAACCCAGCAGGAACCTACAGGAGAGCAGGAGGAATTAGAAGACCAAGCAGCCCTAGAGGCAGAAGAACCCATGCCAGCAGCCCAAGAGAGTCAACCCTCTGCTGACAGTGAGCCTGCCATACCTGCGGTAAGCCAAAGGACCCGCAGATAGCTGCCTGCACTGCCTGTAAACCCAGCTAGAAGCTGTACCCTGAATGCTAGTGGGGAAAGTCAGGTTAGACCACCACCAGACAGTGGGTTACGCAGGTCAACCCGGAGCACTAGGGGGCAAATACCAGCTCGCTGGAAGATCTAAATGCTGTATATTGTAAATGTTTTATGTTTGTTGCCTGGTTGCTAATTATGTTTTTCCAGTCTTTCTAGTTCATGGACTAACAGGTTATGGACGCTGAATAACCGGAACTGTCTTGTAGATAGTTGCACTTGGTGCCCTCTTTCGAAGATGGCCACGGAAGAAAAATCTGTCCGGTGTGGCCTCCTTGTGGCCCAAAGTAGAGAGCTCAGCCTTGTCGCCACGCCCAAGGCCAGGAACTTGGGGTTTATGGAAACAGGTCCCCACACCGTGGAAAACTTCACCTTGTTGGGTGACATGGACACCCGGTCACGGAAGCGCTGTGACCTCAAGGACAAAATATACTTGTGTATATGTTATGTTGTCATTTATACCCTGTATTTGTGGTTCCTGTTTAGTCCGAAGTACTAAATTTTACTAGGGGAGAATGTGTCACCCCAGGCCTGGATGCCACAAACAATAATCTGTGTCTGAGAGCAGGAGGGAGGTCCACTGGTTAGGGACAATTAGCATACAGCACCTCCTGTCCCAGGCCAGCAGGGGGAGCTGGCTGCCCCTATAAAAGCTGGAACTGGGGGCAGGGTTAGAGAGAACTGGAAGACCTAGCTCAGGAGTGAGACTAGTCCCAGAGAAGGAGGGACAGTTCAGCTGTAGCTGAGGAGTCCGTGAGGCAGAGGAGAAACTGCAAGCCAGGGACAGAGGCGACGAGAGCCGGTCCTGGAAGAGAACCAATCTACCGGGCATTGGGGTCCGGGGCTGTCAGGGTTACAAGCCCAGCAGCAGAGAACCAACCTGCGAGGGATTTCAGGTCCCTTGGCCTAAGAATCCTGGAGGCTCCGCCACACAGAGGGACCAGTACAGCGAGGAGCAAGCAACAGGTACCCAAGGCCCTAGTCGCATGCCATACAGGCGAGAAGTACACGGCCAGTTCAGGGGCGTGGGCTATTACACCACGAAAAGGGGGATAGTCAGAAAGAGCATAGAGAGAACGGTAGGCCTACACACTCACCCTGACCAGTGGGGCTCGCCCGAATGCTCTCAGACACCCAGGCCCATTCCTAACCGGTACTGTTGGGTCATTAATAATATCTACAATAAAGACCCTGAACTGTTTGAAGCGGACTCTGAACTCTTACTATTGCGGCCTGCACTATCACCCCCAACATCCACCTACACTGCCCTGAGGCTACACTCTTCCCGTGGGGAGTTATCCTACACCTGTGCTGCACACCAACACCAGCCTCAGCAGTCTGCCTCGCAGCGGCGGTTATCCCTGACCGCAATCCACGGGTGGCGTAGTCGGACATTCAAAACACTGATAAATAGACTGCCACCATTTGGTCTGACCACCCTGAGCCACGGGATCGGGTTACCACTACTACCCCCATCAGCACCGTACACTAGAAGGCCCGGTTCCGTGTACCCCACGGCCCAGGGGGCGAGTCATGTGCATCAAATTATACATACAGATATGGGGCAGTGGGGCTTCATACTATATACAGGTGCTTCTCACAAAATTAGAATATCATCAAAAGTTAGTTTATTTCATTTCTTCAATGCAAAAAGTGAAACTCCTATATTATATAGAGTCATTACACACAGAGTGATCTATTATATAGAGTCATTACACAGAGGGATCTATTATATAGAGTCATTACACACAGAGGGATCTATTATATAGAGTCATTACACAGAGGGATCTATTATATAGAGTAATTACACACAGAGGGATCTATTATATAGAGTCATTACACAAAGAGGGATCTATTATACAGAGTCATTACACACAGAGTGATCTATTATATAGAGTCATTACACACAGAGGGATCTATTATATACAGTCATTACACACAGAGGGATCTATTATATAGAGTCATTACACACAGAGGGATCTATTATATAGAGTCATTACACACAGAGGGATCTATTATATAGAGTCATTACACACAGAGCGATCTATTATATAGAGTCATTACACACAGAGGGATCTATTATATAGAGTCATTACACACAGAGGGATCTATTTTAAGTGTTTATTTCTGTTAATGTTGATGATTATGGCTTACAGCCAATGAAAACACAAACGTCATTATCTCAGTAAATTAGAATACTTCATAACAACAGCTTGAAAAATGTTTTTAAAATCAGAAAAGTTGGCCTACTGAAATGTATGTTTAGTAAATGCCCTCAATACTTGGTCGGGCTCCTTGTGCATCAATTACTGCATCAATGCGGCAATGTGGCATGGAGGGATCAGCCTGTGGCACTGCTGAGGTGTTATGGAAGCCCAGGTGGCTTTGATAGCAGCCTTCAGCTCATCTGTATTGTGGGGTCTGGGGTCTCATCTTCCTCTTGACAATACCCCATAGATTCTCTATAATAGATTCTCTATGGGGTAAAGGTCAGGCGAGTTTGCTGCCAATCAAGCACAGTGATACTGTTGTGTGTAAACCAGGTATTGGTACTTTTGGCAGTGTGGACAGGGGCCAAGTCCTGCTGGAGAATGACATTTCCATCTCCATAAAGCTTGTGGGCAGAGGGAAGCATGAAGTGCTGTAAAATGTCCTGGTAGACGGCTGCGCTGACTTTGGTCTTGATAAAACACAGTGGACCTCCACCAGCAGATGACATAGCTCCCCAAACCATCACTGATTGTGGAGACTTCACACTAGACCTCCAGCAGCTTGGATTGTGGCCTCTCCACTCTTCCTCCAGACTCTGGGACCTTGATTTCCAAATGAAATGCAAAATTTACTTTTCATCTGAAAACAACACCTTGGGCCACTGAGCATCAGTCCAGGTCTTTTTCTCTTTGGCCCAGGTAAGACGCTTCTGGCGTTGTCTATTGGTCATGAGGGGCTTGACACAAGCAATGCGACACTTGTAGCCCATGTCCTGGATACGTCTGTGTGTGGTGGCTCTTGAAGCAGTGACTCCAGCAGCAGTCCACTCCTTGTGAATCTCCCCCAAATTTTTGAATGGCCTTTTCTTAGCAATCCTTTCAAGGCTGCGGTTATCCCAGTTGCTTGTGCACCTTTTTCTACCACACTTTTTCCTTCCAAGTCCATTAATATGCTCAGATACAGCACTCTGTGAACAGCTGCTTCTTTAGCAATGACCTTTTGTGGCTTACCCTCCTTGAGGAGTGTGTCAATGACTGCCTTCTGGACATCTGTCAAGTCAGCAGTCTTGCCCATGATTGTGGAGCCTACTGAAACTGACTAAGGGACCTTTTTAAATGCTTAGGAAGCCTTTGCAGGTGTTTCTTGTTAATTCTAATTTACTGAGATAATGACTTTTGTGTTTTCATTGGCTGTAAGCCATAATCATCAACATTAGCAGAAATAAACACTTAAAACAGATCACTCTGTTTGTAATGACTCTGTATAATATATGAGTTTCATTTTTTAGGATTGAAGAACTGAAATAAATTCACTTTTTGATGATATTCTAATTTTCTGAGAAGCACCTGTATGTAGCAGTGCGGCAATTATACTATATACAGTCAGGAGTATAAGTACTTGATACACTGAAAATTTCGAAAGTTTTTCCACCTACAAAGAATGAAGAGGTCTGTTTTGTTCTACTTAACTGCTGCAACTTGGACCTTTAACAGGATTTATATTTCACCTATGAGAAAGCATACTATGTGTATTTGGCAGATTAACTCAGGCATGTTTATGATAAACTGAATACATGGATTGGAGTCCTATTTGTATACAGAATATTGACTATTAATGCTGGCAGAGTAAGTCTTAGGCTATATTCACACTAGGTGTTTTTTTTCTGCAGCAAAACATAATCTCTTGGCAGGAAAGAAGTAGCGTCAAAAACGCAGGTTTTGGTGTGTTTTTTTGCAGTGGTTCTTGGTGCATTTTTGGTGCGTTTTTCAGGATCCCAAAGTTCAGCTTTGCTTCCACCATAGACACATGAAAACAGGTCACCATTGCAAGACATATGTTCATGAAAAAGTACACATTACAAATGTAATAGGGGGGGGTGAATTGGTCTGGAATAGTTTATCTAAGACCCTGGCAGTGCATTGAATTTGTAGGACACTATTTACTTTCACATTATGGTTTGCCATTGAGTTGCTCAGGCATTGTTCATTTTCACACCTCCCTGGGCCACACGTGTTGTTCAATCTCACACCTAGCTCAACCAATGTTTACTTTGTAGGCATCACTAATTTAATTAAACTGTAATAATCCAAGCTGCTATATCAGGTGACCAAGGCAAGATGGTTTAAACTTGGGAAAATCACAAAAGTAAATGTGTGTCACATACTTGCTTTTTTCACTAAAAACGCAGCAAAATGTTCACACTAGGCTTTTTTTCAGCATTTTTTTCCACCACTCTTTTTTTTAATGGGTGAAAAACGCTGAAACAAGTGACATACTCTATTGCAAAAAGCCATGGAAAGCACAAAATACTGAGGACAAATAAGCAAGCTTTGTGCATGAGATTTCGGAAATCTCATAGACTTTGTTGGTACTGTAAAACGCAGCTGAAAATTTGCATAAAAAAGCCCGCTAAAAAAACGTCTAGTGTGAATATAGCCTTGTATAACAGTTCGCCAATGAGTTAGGATATATGACCACGATGCAGAAATGCTGCGGATTTTTCCTAAGCGTTTCTGCATCTCCCTGGATTGTCAAGCGCTTTGCCAAGTGATTTTAGCATCACTTGGAAAAGTGCTTGACAACTTGGTCACACTATATAATTCCATGCAACCGGCATGGATTTATATAGTGTGACCAAGTTACAATGCTGCAAATGCAGCATCAATAATAAAAAAAAAGAATAATAATGGTGAAAAATAAAAAAAAACCATTATACTCATCTTCCGATGGTCCTCGATCTTCTTCTCCGGTGCGTCCGGTGTCTTCGGCGGATCACGGTACTGTAAAAGGACCTTCCATGACGTCATTTAGTCATGTGACAGGTCACGCGACCGCCGATGTCAGCGGTCGCGTGACCTGTCACATGACTAAATGGCATCATGGAAGGTCATTTTACCACCGCGAGCAGCCGAAGAGCCAGCAGCACCGCCGGGAGCAGACAGGGGCCATCAGAAGGTAAGTATATGTTTATTTTTTATTTTAATTCTATTTTAACTACAGGTACTATGGTACCCGGGTCTGGAGGAGAGTCTCTTCATCTTCAGACCCGGGTACCATCCATGCATTGAGTCGTATAGTATCCACATGTGTATTTTTAGTCATTCGGATGTTATGCGTTCCAATGCAAGTCAATGGCGGCTAAATCGCAGCGACTCTGCAAAATTAAAGGACGTGCTGCGGATTTTTCCGCAATGATAATCCGCAGCGGAAATCTCTGCAGCATGTGCACAGCACATGCGGATTATCATTGGGAACCATTGCAGACCTATCACCAAGCGTTTTTTAAGTGTTTCCGCGGCGGAAGTTACGCTGCAGAAACGCCTAAGAAACGCATAGTGGGCACACAGCCTTAAAAGTTCTATGGTGAAGAAAAACACGTGAGATAATAAATGCGAAATATACAATATTTCCCATAATATGACTGAGGATATCTTTAGGGTGTATTCACTGTTTTTTCTTCTGCAGCAATAAATGCTGTGTTTTACAGCACCATCTTAGTGAATGACATTTCTGAAATCTCATTCACATGCTGTTTTTTTGCATTTTTTTTAAATCTGCAGCTTGTCAAGTCTTTCAGAGGTTTTGCAGCATTTTTCACCCATTCAAATGAATGGAAAAATAAACACAAGTAAAAACACCTGAATTTTAAGCAGCGTTTTTCCTGCCTCCTTTGATTTTTGAGGTAGAAAAAAAATGCTGCCAAAATCCAACTTGTGAACACACCTTTATCCTGGTTGTGTTCTAATTGGATATAAAATAGAACGGCCATGATAACATGGGTAGTTAATTGTATGGTGTTTTCACTTTATATATTACCAGGCCGCATTCTATTTGCGCAGAGCTGCTCCGTGAAGATTCTATCACAAGATTCCGTGATGACATCACAGGTGATGGTGACATCACTGCTCACAGTCGCTATATATACAATGCACATAGGCTCACCCGTGCCTTTCTTGGCTCTATAGTGACTGATAGCACTTGCAGTTTTTCACTATGGCTGGAATTGTTTTGGACATTTCTCAGGTAAAAGCACTATTGTTGATCCTTATGATCAATCGTCCTAACAGTGTGCTTCTACCACCCGATGGCGTCCTCAGCTTCACTCACCGGCTGGTGATGGAGCTAGTAAAGGATTGCGTGACCAAACACCGACAACGTCGTCTAACGTCAGACTATCTGACGGATTTACTTCAGAACATCAGGACATTACTACACCAGGTAAGTGGCGGACACTCTGCACAGAACATCTCAATATTAATAGATAATAATGGAGGGATAGAAGCTTTTTCTTCTAATATATCGTATTTTGCAGACCATAAGACGCACCAAAAATTTTTGGGAGGTAAATAGGAAAAACATTTATTATAATAAAATGGGGGTCTGTCTTATAGTCCTGTCTTATAGTCCGAATTTTCGGTTTCTTACTGAGGGGGGTGGTGGCAGTGGAGCGAGGTCACAGGAGGCAGAGTCGCTGCTGCAGGAAGTCGGCAGTAGGAGTGGGGCGCTGCTGTGGGCCCCAAGCTGGGAGGAGCGGGGTGTCCAGAAGGTGCGAGGCTGCGGGCCCTGGGCTTCAAGGAAATGTTAGCGGTAATTCAGGAGGGGAGGCCCTGCTCTGCTTATTGATTTCTCTGCAGTGGACTTCAAGAAGTAGGCTGCTGGAGATGGCCAATACACAAATTGAGATCTCAGCTCGTCATTGAGCCGAGATCTAAATCTGCACATGCACTGCCTCCAGCGGCCATTTGCCTGAAGCCCACCGCCAGAAAATCAATGGGCAGAGCGGGGACTCCCCTCCTAAATCACCGCTAACATTTCCTTGAAGCCCAGGGCCCGCAGCCTCGCACGTCCTGGACACCCCGCTGGCCCGCAGGAGCGCCCCATTTCTACTGCCGGCTTCCTGCAGCAGTGACCCCACCTCCTGTGACCTCACTCCACCACAGCCACCCCCCTGGTAAGCTACATTCAGACAATTATTATTATTAATAATCTGTCTGATATGCTGGGGTGGAGAGCTCCAGAGTAGGGGGGATGCACGGGAGAAATCTTGTATGCGATTGTGGGAAGAGGAGATAAGAGGGGAGTAGAGAAGAAGATCTTGTGAGGATCGGAGGTTGCGTGCAGGTAAGTACCGGGAGACTAGGTCACAGATATATGGAGGAGACAGGTTGTGGGTGGCTTTGCATGCCAAGGTTAGGGTCTTGAACTGGAGTCTCTGGGTAATGTGGAGCCAGTGAAGGGATTGGCGGAGCGAGGGGAAAAGCCAGGGAATAGCGGGGGGACAGGTGGATTAGTCAGACAGCAGAGTTTAGGATAGATTGGAGGGGTGCGAGAGTGTTAGAAGGGAGGTCAAAAATTTTGGAAAAAAAAGGATCTTATAGTCCATAAAATACGGTAAAACACAACGAGTCCCCAAATACAGTATGTAGTCATTGTATCTGCAGACAGAGAACCGATGTCACATACAATTTCCGCCTCCATTCTGACCGCTCTCATCTGAAAATTCTCTTTTCCATTTTTCCTTCTTTATAGGCTGAAGAAAGATCTCAGACTGAAGATTTGGCTGTCTTTAAAGAACTGGCCGAAAAAGTCCTGTCTATACTAGAACGCTCATTGGAACGCCCGGTAAGGATCAATATTAATAGACGTATCTTAATCCACCGTATCTGAGGAGACTTTCTGAGAAAAGGTCTGAAGATGGCGCGGGATTTGTATCGTTACAATTGGTGCATCTGTAAATGTTGGTTTAGTCCTTCATGATTTATGTATTTGGTGATTTAGTAAAATCTTCCACATATTAATTATATATATTATATCTATCAGGAAACAACAGGAGGCGATGCCAAATATGGGCAAAATGTGAGCCCGAAAATCCCTGACCCTAATAGGAGTCAGCCGGAGCTGAACAGCGATCTGATTACAGGTGAGCGATCACCCGACCTTCTACAAGGAATGTCCAGATATTACAGAGGACGGAGGATAATGTTAGATTTACTCTCTACTCTGTGTAATGGGAACCTGGCAGCACATTGTTACATATAGAAGTAGTGGTGTGACGGTATAGGCCATTGTCCCCTAATAATAATTGTTTGTAGAAATCCAATGTGCCAGTCAGGAGAAATGTAAAGTAGACACCATATACAAATCAGAATGGAAGTGCGCTGGGGGCGTGAAAGAAGAAATCCAAGTGCAGTGACACGCCCCCAGTGCACTTCCAGGCTAATTTGCAAATCTCTCCTATGTTTCAGCTCTCTTACCATCACTCGTATGTGCAGCGTGGGTGGGGGCTTCCTCATTCATGTGATGGAGGGTCCATTCTGCAGTGCTATAGCAAGTAACATGAAATAAATTAAATTTAAATTGCATTACTGCTCTAGAAAATGGGAAAAAACTAAGATACTGAGCACATAATTTGGCCAATTCATGAATGCCCAGCAGCCAATGACAAGGCGATCTTTTTGTTGGAATCCTCTCCTAATGTGAATCCTCTCCTAGGCTGAAGCCTACATTTATATGGGTAGGTAGGATCCTGTTGTAATTAAAACCACCCCGGGCTGATGTGTGGAGATAGGTTCCTAGCAAAAAAGGTCGCCTTGCCGTGACTGCTAGGCATGCACCCAGCAAAAGAAGGTCGTCTTGCCGTGACTGCTGGGCATGCACCCAGCAAAAAAAAGGGTCACCTTGCCGTGGCTACTTGGCATGCACCCAGAAAAAGAAGGTCGCCTTGCCGTGGCTGCTGGCCATGCATGAATTGGCCAAATTATGTGCTAAGTATCTTCCTTTTATCCTATTTTCTACAGCAGTAATGCAATTCAAATTTAATTTATTTCATGTTTACATGCTATAGCGTTACAGAGTGCAACTTTGTTAGTTGTATATTTGGATGGCTACTCTTAGTATGCACCTGTTCACACCCATTTTCTTTTCGGAAGTGATGGTCAGTCTTTTGTTATTTATGAAGGGGTTCCTCCATCATTTACATTACATTTATCTATGGATTCCCCGCATATTCTCATATTTAGAATCCCCATATAACGAGTATTAATCCCATTTACAGACATCTTGTCATTTCTCCGTTATATTGCTGTATTATCTATGTAGGAATAATATCCTCTAATACATTTCATTTCTTCATCATTATTTTAGAAACAACTGAGCTGTCGAATCCTAACAATGGAATTAGTGAGATCCCGGAGATCCAAGAATCCGTAAGTATCATAGAGGGGGATGCGTGTGTATCATCAGATCATGGGGTGTGAATGACTCGTCCAGTATTATCCCCCATACAACCATGGGACGTCTCTATTCTAAGTGTAGATGACCCTATGGTGTTAATTACATTTGAATTACAGGGAATCTGTCACCAGGTTTATGCTATTTGGTCTGAGAGAAGCATGATGCAGGGACAGAGACCCTGATTCCATGTGTTGATTACTTTACTCGGTGGAGTAGTTGTGATACAATCACTATTTTTTTCTGCTGCAGAGCTCTGAATGCTGAGTCTTGTATAACCCCGCCCACACCATTGATTGGCAGCTTTCTGTGTACACTGTGCATAGGCAGAAAGCTGCTAATCAGTGGTGGAGGCAGGGGTACAGAGCAATAGGACTACCTGGCTAGACAGATAGTCTTCTAGTGATAATCTACTGATTTTATTGAAACAGCCACACACAGCCTAGTAAGTAACACATCACTGGAATCAGGGTCTCTGCCCCTACATCATGGTGCTTTCAGAATACATAACAAACACCTGGTGACAGATTACCTGTAAGTCCTCCTCTGTGTGATCTCCCACATTATCCAGAATGTTATAGTAATGTATGATGACCGTTGCAGGGCGGCTCCAGGATTTCGTGGGCCCTGGGCGAAAGAGTCTCAGTGGCCCCTTTAACACATACCACGATTCATGATGCACAGATACCGCAGATAAATATATATATATATAGTACAAGGCCGAAGATTTCACTTCTTACATTACATGAGCGATATCTATTGTAAATTCCACAATAACTCAGAAAGCGGCGAATCCTCACAGCTCACAGTGCAGACCGGACAGTAATGTCCTCCACACAGTATAATGGCACCACATAGTCCTCTATACCGTATTATGAGCTCCATATATTGCTCCATATAGAATAATGGACCCCATAAAATGCTCCACGCAGGCTGTGCCCCCATATAATGCCCCATGCAGGCTGTGACCCCACACATAATGCCCCATGCAGGCTGGCCCCCCACATAATGCCCCATGCAGGCTTTGACCCCCCACATAATGCTCCATGCAGGCTGTGACCCCCACATAATGCCCCATGCAGGCTTTGACCCCCCACATAATGCCCCATGCAGGCTGTGCCCCCCCCCACATAATGCCCCATGCAGGATGTCCCCCTCCCACATAATGGCCCATGCAGGATGTCACCCCCCATATAATTCCCCATGCAGAATGTCCCTCCCACATAATGTCCCATGCAGGCTGTGCCCACCACATAATGCCCCATGTAGGCTGTGCCCCCCCACATAATAGCCCATGCAGGATGTCACCCCCCATATAATTCCCCATGCAGGATGTCCCCTCCACATAATGCCCCATGCAGGATGTCCCACCCCACATAATGCCCCATGCAGGATGTCCCCCACACATAATGCCCCATGCAGTATATCCCCCCCACATAATGCCCCATGCAGGATGTCACCCCCCATATAATTCCCCATGCAGGATGTCCCCCCCACATAATGCTCCATGCAGGATGTCCCACCCCACATAATGGCCCATACAGGATGTCACCCCCCATATAATGCCCATGAAGAATATCACCCCCCCCATATAATGCCCCATGCAGGATGTCCCCCCAACACATACTGCCCCATGTAGGATGTCACCTCTCACCCCATATATTGCCCCATGCAGGATGTCACCTCTCACCCCATATAATGCCCCATGCAGGATGTCACTTCTCGCCCCATATAATACCCCATGCAGAATGTCACTCCCCCCATATAATGCCCCATGCAGGATGTCACCCCCCATATAATGCCCCATGCAGAATGTCACCTCTCACCCCATATAAAGCCCTATGCTGGATGTCACTTCCCCCCCCCCCATATAATGACCCATGCAGGATGTCACTTCTCCCCCTCATATAATACCCCATGCAGGATGTCACCCCCCTATATAATGCCCCATGCAGGATGTCCCCCCCATATAATGCCTCATGTAGGATGTCACCTCTCACCCCATATAATGCCCCATGCAGGATGTCACTCCCCCCATATAATGCCCCATGCAGGATGTCACTTCTCCCCCCCCATATAATACCCCAAGCAGGATGTCCCTACCTCCCCCCCATACAATGCCCCATGCAGGATGTCACTTCTCCCCCCATATAATGCCCCATACCTCCATACATAAAAAAAAAAAATCAAATGCTCACCTCACTGCTCACCAGCTGTGGAGAGGTAAGTATTGTGCCGGCCGTGGTCCTGAGCAAGCATTGGGGGGGGGGGGCAAGGCCCACTAGCTGGCGCTGGCACCACTCTCCTCTGCTCACCGGTCCCATACCGCGCCAGGGTGCCCGACAGCAAGTGGGCCCCTCGCCTACTCAGGGCCCCGGCACTTGCCTGGGTGTGCTGGGTGCTAGCGCCAGGTCTGCCCAGCGTCCGGTTTGTATCCTCCCAACATCATATCAGTGTAAATCATCTGGGACATAATATGGGGGGAGAAGTTTTTGCATCTGTAACTTTTTTCCTGCATCTTCAATAAATCAGTATTATTTCTTATTCTTTTATAGAGCGTGATCGATTCATTGGTTCCGGCGAGAAAGCCGCATATGAGCGACTATGAAACTTCCAAACTCATCAGCAGTGGAAATTTTGGGTGAGATTTCTGTTGCCATAATCCACATTTCTCAGGGTTCCCTATGACAATGCTTCTGCCCCTGCACTCTGCCATTCAGTGTTATCATAGGGAAATTATGTGATCTGTAGCAAATCAAACTGTAAGGAAAGCGATTTAAATAATATAATTACATATAATATAATATATAATAATATAATA
This sequence comes from Phyllobates terribilis, assembly GCF_046119375.1. Lineage (NCBI taxonomy): Eukaryota > Metazoa > Chordata > Amphibia > Anura > Dendrobatidae > Phyllobates > Phyllobates terribilis. The sequence goes on from NW_027363253.1 coordinate 262,610, forward strand.
TTATTACATTCGCCTGTGCTAGACCCTCATCTGTTCTTATGCTGCCTCCTCCACCTGAGCTTTTCTGCTCTCCACTCTGATCTTTGTTTTGATGGGGGGGGGCTCCATTATGAAGCTGATCAGAGAAGTTGGCTACACATGGTCACATGAAGGGTGACACCATATTGACGTCAATGACATCTACACCCTCCACCATGACCATGTGGGCCCAATCACTGGCCTCAGCAGCAGAAGAGAGCCCTGGAGCACATTCATTTTGGACCAATTTTATTTGCACTAAATTGTATTTGGTCAGTTATAGCGAATCTGCCCAAAGAGAATTTCGATAGATTCTCGTATCTATAATGTGACCTGGGTGATGGCTCCGGCAGAAGTGGCATTGTGGAGACCTCCAATAGGTGATCTATGTAGTGCTATTTTATGTATTTCTAGATGTGCATTTATAGTGGCGGCCAGACTTTTAGTATTATACATATGCAAATTGTCTCTTCAGAGAGGAAGCAAACTAGAACTCCACCTATAGGAAGTAGCAATCCTAAAAGTCAATATCGACCCTTTAACAAGCCTTGTCACATGACTTAGGATAATAGCCAAAACCAAAATCTCAATTTGCAGGAACTGCGTTCTGGGGTACTGCCCCTCTTCAGTGCAAAGTGTGAGATATGGTTTGACTGGGTGAGAGGTGTCTGACCGGTATCCAAGGGGTTGACGTTTCTCCTTGCGGACATGAGGAGACTTTTAAGCCACAATGCTCCTCTGGGAAATAGGATTGCTACTTCCTATAGGTGGCACTAGGGTGCTAGTTCTCTTCCTCTCTGAAAAGAGACAATTTGCATATTTCCCAGAAGAGCATTGCAGCTTAAAAGTCTCCTCACCTTGACATGCTTAACATGGCTTTTTCCGCAAGGAGAAACGTTACCGCTTGGATCCCGGTCAGATGCCTCTCACCCAGCCAAACCATATCTCACACTTTGCACTGATGAGTGCTTGTACCCCAAAACATAGTGTCCGAAAATTGAGTTTTTGGTTATGGCTATTATTCCATGTCATATGATAAGGCTCGTTAAAGGGTCGATATTGACTTTTAGGATTACTACTTCCTATAAGGGGCACTAGTGTTCTAGTTCTCTTCCTCTCTGGAGACAATTTGCATATTTCCCAGAGGATCATTGAGGCTTAAAAGTCTCCTCACCTTGACAAGCTTAACATTTCACTCTCCGCAAGGAGAAATGTTACCCCTTGGATACCAGTATTAAACATATAATGATTTCTATAGATGGATTATTAATAAGGATTTATTATAACCGATGGATTCTCCTTCTCTCCAGGGCCGTCTACTTAGTGCATCATAAAGACTCACACCAGACCTTTGCTATGAAGAAAATGGCTAAGCGGAACCTAAATACTGCACAGAGATTGGAATGGGCCTTTCTGGAGAGGGACATCTTAACATTTGCTGATTGTCCCTTTGTGGTCTCCATGCTCTGCTCCTTTCCAACTAGATCTCACCTGTGTATGGTCATGGAGTATGTAGGAGGTAAGACACATCTATTGTATTATATTCAGCCCATGTCTGCTTTCATCTTATCACTGCTCATATCATTAGGACATTGTTGGTTACATCCCCACAGAGCATTTACTATAGGTTATCTATTACCAAGATGCTCGTAAATTCATTGATCTTGGTGCAGGGGCGCTATGGGGCTCATCAGTCGGAGGGGGTCTGTCGACGCTCGGCAGTGGGCAGCATCCCTCCACCTGTCATCACAATTTCAGCGGTATTTGCTTCTTCAAGGAGGTGGGGTTGGTGGGGGCAAAAATACTGAGTAGGTGGCTAGTAGGGGCCAAAATACTGAAAGGGGGCCGTATGACTAGATATGGGGGGACTGTGAATGATGAGTGGAGGTCATCATATTAAGTGGGGTGCTGTGGGGGTCCTCACTCTATATGGAGGCCCCCATTCTGTGTGGGGACATCATACTGAGTGGGGAGTTATGCGGACCATTATATTGTGTGAGGGACTGTGGGAACCATTATCCTGAGTGGGAGGGTTGCTGTGGGTGCCATCACACCGAGTAGGGGGTTGTGGCTGGCCTCCTTCTAAGTGGTGGCCTCCTTAGGAGGATTCACTGTGGGGATACCATACTCATTGAGTGTGGGTGTGGGCATTTTTGGGAGCATCATACTCTAAAATGGCCATAAAAGTTGTATTGCTGGTGAGAACACCAAGCTGCTTCAACAGGGATATAAATATATTTCTTTTTTATTTTTTAGGGTTGGGGGCAATTACAACTTTTGATATGGGGTCTTGTGATTTCTATGTACGCCACTATCTGTGTGATCTCCCCAGGATGTTTCCGCTCACTGCTCATTATACATCATGGTTATCTGCTCGTGGTATATCATGGTTATCTTCTGTATAAACCCCTCACCGGTCATATTTCCTTTCTTCTATAGGTGGAGACTGTGGGACCCTTCTAAGCACCAGGGGTCCTTTCTCTGTCCCCATGGCCCGCTTGTACTTTGCAGAGGCGGTACTTGCCGTGGAATACCTGCATAGTTACGGTGTCGTGCACAGAGACCTGAAGCCGGAAAAGTAAGTGCCCCCGAAGTATAATAAAGTGGGGAAAGTTGTCATTTATTATCATTCAGTCTGTGAGGCTAAAACCATCTTCTCTTTTGCAGCCTCCTGATTACATCTACTGGACATATTAAAGTTACCGATTTTGGGATTTCAAAACTTGGTCTAATGATACCGAAAACCAACACCTACAAGGAATTAGCAGTGGACATCTCCAGAGAGTTCCAGGACCGTGAGGTCAGCATCACCTACAAGAACTTAGCTTGTTATTTGCAAATCTCATCACACTATTGTCTCTTCTCTACGTTCTTCCTTTCTAGAGAACTTTTCCACTAATATTTTATCTTCTGCATTGTGTTTTAACGATGATATCTTGTCATAATAATTGTTTCATCGATTCTCATCTCTATGTTCTGTTGGTTTCCAGTTCTGTGGCACCCCATGTTACATAGCCCCAGAGATCATCCTGAAAGAAGGCTATGGAAGACCTGTTGACTGGTGGTCATTGGGGATCATCCTGTATAAATTCCTGCTGGGATGTGTACCATTTGATTCTGATTCCCTCACTGAGCTTTATAAAAGGGTTGTCATTGGTGAGTAGAATAATCCGATCATTGCGTTGATTGGTTACATTTGTTTAGTTATTTCCTTTGCTCTAAGTTACAGTCCAGTAAAGAGGTTTTATTTTCTGTAATTTTCTATGTAACAGGAGAACTAATTTGGAATTGTGATCGCGCTCCACCCCTGGATGCTCAGAATCTCATCACTGAGCTGCTCAGAAGAAATCCTGTGCGTAGACTTGGGACAGGTAACAGATATACTAGTATTAATATTCCCTTATTAGACCAAGGACATATCGCTCATGTCCATGAAGATCAGCATTTCTCTATCAGCTCATCTACTGTATTTCTAGTTCTCCACACTAAGACTTTCAGTTTATTTCCTTCATGTCAGCTCAGTTTTGTCATTAGTTCAGATTACGATAAACTGTTCAGATATGGAGCCATCCCTGACTATGTCCGCATCACTTTTGTTTTTCTTTTTCTAGGAGGAGCATTTGAGATCAAGGTTCATCCATTCCTGAGTGACTTGGACTTTGACAACATTCTGAGCCAGGAGCTGGAGTATGTTCCTCAGCTTGTTTCAGACGCAGACACCAGCTTATTTATCAGTAAGTAGAAGGAGACGTCATCTAGACTAAGCGACTGTTTGTCTCATCTTCCCTAATATGTGATCATCTGTTCCCATTAATATTAGTGATAAATAGTGACTGTGTTATACTGAAAACCTCTAATAATACTTCATTACCTATTTCTTGTAGATCATTCTGATATAAACAAACATCTGGTCTCAAAGGATGAGGAAGGCACAAGTGAGAACAATGAGAGCCTTGACTTCCAAAATTTTACGTCATCTTCTGAAAAGCTTTGTAAAGTAAGTATGTGATTAATAAATCCAAAATATGTAAAAAAAAAAGAAAAAAAACTCTAAAAGTACATAAAAAAATATTTTATATCTTATTTTTATCCGTATTTAGCTCTGTACCATCGCTACCAGGATGGTGAACAATGAGGATCCCAATGCCCCTCCAGAGTATACACAAGAAACCAACACAAACATCTCAGAAATGTGAGTAGATTAGAAAGGGTCATTACTTCATTACTGGGAGTTCCAGGCTGATCTATGTACACAACACCAAATATAGGACATAAATAACAGAATATCAAATGCAGCATTCACCGTTTCATGGTTAACGGTCATTGTACTTTTGGCTTCAGAAAATGCAGAAGATAACAGCCCATAATTGTGGCATGTCATGCATTTTTAGCACTGTCTACTCTGTAGGAGAGCTGTAGTATTACTTGCCAGCCATTCTTGGTAGTTGTGTTCTGATCCATGGAAGGTAGTTTGGAGCAGAAAACCTTCCCCACTATGACAGTCATATGTCCTATTAGGCCTTATAGTCAGTGTTCTTATAGTGAGACAACCCATTTTATACTGTGTTTACTTACGATTTACATGTTTTTCTTCTTCAAACAGGCAGAAAGAATCTGTTCCTGTATGTAATACAGACTATGCTGTTACCATCTTGCCACCCTCATCCCCATTGCTAGGTATGTACATGTCTACAGCACCAACAATGTGAATGTTGACTTCAAGGCTCAAATATTTCCACATGGTTTTTCTGGTCTACTATGTTATCCATGTTTCATGGATCTCAGCTATGTTGACCATGGGTTCGTACTGTATCCCTATTTCCCTAATTTTGTACAGGAGTTTTTTTTCATGTATTCTGTTTATTACGTTGCATCATCTTTTAACCTAGTGAAATATAGCGACTGTGTTATACTGACACCCTCTAACAATCCTTCCTTACCTATGTCTTGTAGATCACTCTGATGAAAACAACCATCTGATCTCAGAGGATAAGGAGGGCACAAGTGAGGACGATGAGAACTTTATCTTCCGAATATTTGCATCATCATCTTCTGAGAGGCTTTCTAAAGTAAGTATGTGATCGATAAATCCAAAATATGTACAAAAAAGGATCTATAAAATTAAAAAGTATATATATTTAATAACTTATTGTTATCCACATTTAGCACTCTACCACCACTAACGGGATGGTGAACAACGAGGATCCCAAGGCCCCTCCAGAGTGTACACCAGAATCGAACACAAACATCTCAGAAATGTGAGTAGATTATGGGGTCATTACTGGGAGCTCCAGGCTGATATATGTGCACAACACCAAATATAGGACATAAATACCATAATATCAAATGCAGCATCCACCGCCCCATGGTTATGGGTCATTGTGCTTTCAGCTTTCGGAATTGTTGGATATAACAGCCCATAATTGTGGCCGGTCATGCACTTTTAGTGCTGCCCTCACTGTAGGAGAGATGTAGTATGAAATGCCGGCCATTCTTGGTAGTTGTTTTCCTCTCAGCTATCTATAAAAGGTAGTCTTGAGCAGAAGACCTTCCCCACTATGACAGTCATATGTCCTACTAGTCCTTATAGTCGGTGTTCTTCTAGTGAGACAACCCCTTTTATATGGAGTTTACTTGAGATTTACATGTTTTTCTTCTTCAAACAGGCAGAAAGTATCTGTTCCTGTATGTAATACAGACGATGCTGTTACCATCTTGCCACCCTCGTCCCCATTGCCAGGTATGTACATGTCTACAGCACCAGCAATGTGAATGTTGACTTCAAGGCTCAAATATTCCCACATGGTTTTTATACAATACTATAGGTCTCTTATGTTATCCATATTATGACAAAGCAGATCCTATAAGAAGATATTGTTATTGATTTTTTTTTTTAATTTTTCATCAGAATTTCCATCTCATGAAGAAAGAAAATCGGCAATAAATCTGAGTATGGAGCAACAAAACTCAGAAAATGGAAAAAATGGGAAAAAGAGACGAGGTAAGTGTGAGAATCAACTCCATGTTGTGTGATGTCAGTGAGAATAATTCATGTGGAGTAGATGTCATCTGTCAGTGATGGGATTGTCACATGTATGATTGCTGACAATGACCCCTGACCTCTGTATGATAATATTCCTCTGCCGTCCGGCCACAGTGACTGCACAGCATTATCATGTAATATGGAGTCCCATCACTTACATTATATTTATTTCTCTTGTCATAGGTTCCATCTTCCGCCGGATCTTATCATCCTGCCGGCGTGGATTATCCAGGGCTGCTCGCGCATTTGCATGCTGTCACTGTTGCCCTAAAACCATCTAAAAGACGGGACACCTAAGCATCTAGCGCCCTGAAGTCCAGCAGATCCATCATCACTGCTGGAGCTGTATAGAAGGACCTTCACCATCTACCTGTGGCCTTCTGACTGGTCAACCTGGACAAGTTTCAGTAACGCCTCTGTCATCGGGCTCCGCGGTATTCATACTGCTCGTCTGACTTGTCATTTACTGATCACCTGGTATCTGACCTCGGCTATCTTCCTGACTTTGATTTAGTCTTTTGATAATGTTCACGATTTTATTCATCCCATTATTAATTAAAAAAAAGTAAAATCTGTTACTGTTGCTCTGATTCCTTTTTGTCTTGAATTCACAAATACTTGTAACTCACTAATTGCTCTTCTTCTCACTAAATGTATTTCTCATTATCCTTAATGCAGCAGTCAGTCTCATATTTCTGTCCAGCAGTTACACTGGTGCCTCCACCCTGTACCAGTCATTACACTCATCCACAAACCTCTGCACCCTGCTGCACAGTCCTGCATCTCTACCATATCTACACTCCAATGAGCTAAGATTAACATCCTCCATAATCAGGACCTCCCACTCTCATGTCCAAGACATTTTCTCTGCTGCACCAGCTCTCAGGAGTGCACTACTGCAGGCAATCATGTTCATTCCCACTATCAGAGATTTTAAGTGTGCAGTAGAAACAGATTATTTGTGGCAGGACTATCAAATCACCTCACTATTCTAAGTTTTTCCTACAGCACTCAGTAGCACTTAATATTTGTACATATACAGATAATGGTTGGTGACTGGTTCATGCAGCCTTAATTCCACAAAGATAGAAATAAAAGGTCAACATGTTTCATACATCCAAACCATCCTTAATCATGGCAGAAAAACATAATTTTAAGTTCCCACTATGAATATTTGGTGAGATATCACAGCTGTGTATTTTCACAGCACAAAGAACGCATCTTACAGATCAGCAAATCACAGTGTGCTGACGCTTAGTGTTGTAGTTTTGAACAACACCATTCATTTTATCATATAATGTGTTGAAAAATGAGAAAAAATGCCAGGTTTGGGCTCCTTCATTTTACAGTGTGTATTGTGTTGTAAAAACAAACTGGCAAAATGATTCAGAGTCAGTAGTACGATTACTGTGATACCAAACTTATAAGGTTTATATATATATATATATATATATATATATATATATATATATACAGTGTTTAGCATAAATCAGTACACCCAAATAGATTTGTCAGCAAACCTGTAGTTTCCTTTCAGAATCATCATTTTATATGGGATACCATACTACAAAATACTCTCGCAAATTTGAGCCATTGAATGCAAACAAGATTTGGTATTTTGCAGACCCCAAAAAAGTAATTTTCTTAACAAACTCATTCAAGATCATGTTTCAAAAATGAGAACATCCCAGTAACAGTCTTAAGAGAAAAGCTAAGTTTAGACAACAAAATTCTAATTAACAAGAACTGAACCACAAGTAAGTGTAATTATTCATTAAACAGATGTCCAGCAGACAGGTGTCTGTAAAAGGAAGTTACTTAATAAAGAAAACTCCTTCCCATTTCATGCTATCAGCAATGGCACCACATAGAAGGGAAATGTCACAAAACCTGAGAAAGAAAATAATTTCTTTGCAATAAATGTGAAGTCTACAAGAAGATCAGCAAAACTTTACTTATCAGTCAGAATACTGTAGCAAAAGTGATGCAAAACTATAACAAAGATGGAACTGCAACCATCTTACAGAGACGTCCAGGCCGACTATGGAAGTTAACACCTAAACAAAAGCGTCCTCTGATGAGAAGGGTAAGTGGCACCACATAGAAGAGAAATGTCACAAGACATTTCTGAGAAAGAAAATAATTTCTTTACAAAAAATGTGAAGTCTACAAGAAGATCAGCAAAGCTTTTCTTATCAGTCAGATGGAAGCTAACATCTAAACAAAAGCATCTTCTGATGAGAAGAAAATCGACAGGCAAATTCATTGCTATTAGCTGAAGAAGTAGAAAGCCAAACTAGGGTGACTGTTTTCCATAACACGACACGGTGTACACTGCAAATGAATGGCATTCATGAGTGTCCTCCACAAAGGAAGCCTCTCTCCCTTAAAGCCCATGAACAATAAAAGTCCGTCTACAATTTGCCAGGGTCCATGCTTAAAACTATGAGGACTACCGGGACTGTATACTGTGTATGTGCATCTTATGTGTATGTCTGTATTTTATGTTTGTGTGCACTATGTATATGCATACGTTAAAATGTGTATAGAGTATTAGCATGTGCAAATTTTATATGTGTGCCTAATATAAATATACATGGAAATGTATATGTAGGTGGTGCCTGATGGAGGGTGGGGGGCCCAGATCAGAAGTCCTGATTAAGGGCCCTTCACTGTCATTGTCTGCCCCTTATATAAACAGTAAAATCCTCTTTAATAACTGGACTTCCATTGGGGTGGACTTCTCATAGATGGCCAGTAGGCATACTATATTATGAATCTGGGCATCTCTCACAGAAAATCTGATCTGGATATGAGGGTGGTCTTCTATAAGCGGTGATGTTTTGGAGAGATTTAGGGAAAAGTCCCAATGCTTATCCATCGATCTGGTAATTTGAGTAAAATATTTGTGTTGATAACTGATCACAAAGTCACAAAATATGTAAGATTTGGCATAACCTGGTTCATTTTTCAAAAAGTTATGCTCAATTTTTTTAGCACCAAGTTTTGTTGCTTTTTTGTAGACTTACACTAACTTAGTATATTGTGTGAGAATTAAATGAATTATGAATTAGTTGGCGCATTTTACCACACTCTGGGGGTCCCTGACAGTCCTTCTTTACCGGCCCTGTAGTGATGCCAATGTAAACTTCCAAGTGACCGCGCAGTCAATCACTGTCACGAATGCAGGACAACCTATGATTAGCTAATTTTTGGGAAATCCTTATAACAAAAGGGGATTGAAAATATTTACAATTATTTTAAAAGCATTAAAAAAAAACAGACCCAATACTTATAATTAGTTTGTTGAAAGTAGTCTAATTAAAGGGAGCTGAAAGGATTAGAGATTATGAACCCGATTCACCAGTGTTTTTGCCAGAAAACTGGCATAAAGCTCTTGAAAAGTTGCAAAGTTTTGTGACTTTTCCCATTTTCACATAATTTTAACTTCTTTAACCCCTTAAGCCCCGCGGGTGGTTTGCACGTTAATGACCGGGCCAATTTTTACAATTCTGACCACTGTCACTTTATGAGGTAATTACTCTGGAACGCTTCAACGGATCCCCCTGATTCTGAGATTGTTTTTTCGTGACATATTGTACTTCATGATTGTGGAAAAATTTCTTCGATATCACTTGCGTTTATTTGTGAAAAAAACGGAAATTTGGCGAAAATTTTGAAAATTTTGCAATTTTCAAAATTTGAATTTTTAAGCCCTGAAATCAGAGCGATATGTCACACAAAAGAGTTAATAAATAACATTTCCCACATGTCTACTTTACATGGTATCCGCTAACAATTTGAGCCGATTTTCCATTCAATTTGTTAGCGGATACCATGTTGCATTTAGAGAGTCCCTGCGTGCCCAAACATTGGAGCTCCCCCACAAGTGACCCCATTTTGGAAACTAGATCCCCCAAGGCACCTATCTAGATTCATAGTGAGCACTTGGAACCCCAGGTGCTTCACAAATTGATTCATAAAAATGAAAAAGTGTTTTTTTTTTTCACTTTTTCATTTTTACGAATCAATTTGTGAAGCACCTGGGGATTCCAAGTGCTCACTATGCATCTAGATAGGTGCCTTCGGGGGTCTAGTTTCCAAAATGGGGTCACTTGTGGGGGAGCTCCAATGTTTGGGCACACAGGGGCTCTCCAAACGCAACATGGCGTCCGCTAACAATTTGAGCCGATTTTCCATTCAATTTGTTAGCGGACACCATGTCGCGTTTGGAGAGCCCGTGATGTGCCTAAACAGTGGAGCTCCCCCACAAGTGTCCCCATTTTGGAAACTATACCCCTCAAGGATTTTATTAAGGTGTATAGTGAACATTTTGAACCCAGAGGTACGGCACAGAATTTGTTTACATTAGGTCATCATATTGAATAAGTTGTCATTATTCTTGAGCGCAAGTGCTCGCTACTTGAGTTTGCATCGGGTACTCAGGTATGCACCATGTACAGCGTGTGCTCGAGTGACATGCTCGAGTCCCTGCTCCGCATGTTTCACGGTTATTAGACACCCCAAAAAAAACATGTGGGGATCGCTCGTGCATGGCAGGCAATCCCCGTAAAGTTTTTTGGCCGCGAAGCATATGGGGCAGAGACTCGAGCATGTCACTCAAATACCCACGATACTCAATGCATACCAGAGCACCCGATGCAAACTCAAGTAGCGAGCACTTGCTCTCAACACTAGTCGCCATATCGTCATCTTTTTTTCTTACTTTTGAAAAAAATCCCAACCCCAGCCCTAACCCTAGCACAACCCTAGCCCCAGCACAACCCTAGCCCCAGCACAACCCTAGCCCCAGCACAACCCTAGCCCCAAACCCAGCCCTAACCCTAGCCCAATCCTAACCCAAGAGTTTATTTTTGACGCCGTTCCTTGTGCGGTATAAGTGATTAGACGACTTTATTCTTCGGGTCGGTGTGATTACAGCAATGCCAGAATCATATGGGGTTTTTATGACTGACAGCTGTCACACACTAAAAGACGCATTTTTTTTTAAATCTAGTTTTTGCATCGCCATATTTTGAGAGCTATAATTTTTCCAGATTTTGGCAGACAGTCATGTGACGGCTCGTTTTTTGCGGGATGACTTGACGTTGTTATTGGTGCCATTTTCAGGCACGTGACATTTTTTGATCGCTTTCTATTCCGATTTTTGGGAGGCAGAATAAACAAAAACCAACAATTCAGGAATTGTTTTTTTTTTTTTTTTTTATTCTGTTCCGCGTGTGGTAAAATTGATGAGGTAGCTTTATTCTTCGGGTCAGTACGTTTACAGCGGTACCACATTTGTATCATTTTTCTATGTTTTGGCGCTTATACACAATAAAAGCTATTTTATAGAAAAAAATATTTTTTAGTATCGCTTTATTCTGAGAGCTATAACTTTTATTTTTCGGCTGATGGAGCTGTATGGCGGCTTGTTTTTTGCGGGACGAGATGACGTTTTCAGCAGTATCATTTTTATTTATATGCGTCTTTTTGATCGCGTGTTATTCCACTTTTTGTTTGGCGGTATGGTGATAAAGCATTGCTTTTTGCTTCGTTTTTTTTTTTTTTTTTTTTTACCGTGTTCACTGAAGGGGTTAACTAGTGGGACAGTTTTATAGGTCAGGTTTTTCCGGACGCGGCGATACCAAATATTTTTTTTATAATAATATTTATTGATGGGTACATTATATTTTTATTTTTGGTGTATTATTTTTTTTATTTTTTATTTTTTTTTTTTTTCCCACTTTCACACAGTTTATACACTTTATTACTTTGTCCCACTCTGGGACTTTCACTTTTTTTTTTTCTGATCGCCTGCATGGCACAGGAATGGAGCACCATCCCTATGCCATAAAGGCTGTCAGAAATGCACAGTGTGAAGATTGCTTGGAGATGCACTGCGCATGTCCAAGCAATCTTCCTGCTCTCTGGTGACCCGGATGTTGTCATGACGACATCGGGTCGTCATGGCAACACCCGGGAAGCCTTTGCAGACTGCGCTGGAAGCCGGAAGAGGAGGTGAGTATCGCCGATCACCTCCCCTTGCCCCCGCAATGCCGCGATCGACTTCGATCGCAGCATCGCGGGGGTTAATGTGCTGGGAGCGGTGCAGGACCGCTCCCTGCACATAGTACCGGGTGTCAGCTGTGACAATCAGCTGACACCCGGCGGCGATCGCGCCCGCACAGCCTATGTGCGCGCGCGATCGCGATGACGTACTAATACGAGTCTGGCTCTTAAGTCCCAGGGCACAGACGCGTATTAGTACGTCAGATGTTATTAAGGGGTTAAAGCCCAAGACGTACTGATACGTATCTGCGCCCTGGGACTTAAGAGCCTGATATGTATTAGTACATCTTTGCGATCGCGCCCGCACACAGGCTGTGCGGGCGTGATCGCCGCCGGGTGTCAACTGATTGTCACAGCTGACACCCGGTGCTATGTGCTGGGAGAGGTCCCGCACATTAACCCCCGCAATGCTGCGATCGAAGTCGTTCGCAGCATTGCGGGGGCAAGGGGAGGTGATCGGGATAGTCACCTCTCCTGCCGGTTTCCAGCAATGTGTGCCGCGGCTTCCCGGATGTTGCCATGATGACCCGATTCACTGAGGGGTGCAGTTTTAAAAATGGTGTCACTTTTGGGTATTTTCAGTCATAAAGACCCCTCAAAGTGACTTCAAATGTGATGCGGTCCCTAATAAAATGGTTTTGTAAATTTTGTTGGAAAAATGAGAAATCGCTGGTCAATTTTAACCCTTATAGCTCCCTAATAAAAATAAATTTGGGTTCCAAAATTGTGCTGATGTAAAGTAGACATATGGGAAATGTTATTTATTAACTTTTTTTGTGTGACATATCTCTCCGATTTAAGGGCATAAAAATTCAAATTTTGAAAATTGCAAAATTTTCAACATTTTCGCCAAATATCTGTTTTTTCACAAATAAACACAAGTGATATCGAAGAAATTCTACCACAATCATAAAGTACAATATGTCATGAAAAAATATTCTCAGAACCAGGGGGATCCGTTGAAGCGTTCCAGAGTAATTACCTCATAAAGTGACAGTGGTCAGAATTGTAAAAATTGGCCTTCTCATTAACGTGCAAACCACTTTGGGTTGTAAAGGGGTTAAGGACTCTACTTGCATATACAGTCATGGCGGAAAGTGCTGGCACCCTTGAAATTGTTTCAGAAAATTACACATGTTTTATTACACGCATGTTTATTTCCTTTGTGTTTATTGGAACAACACAAAAAAACTGAGAAAAAAAAGGCAAATTGGACATAATTTCACACAAAACTCCAAAAATGGGCCGGAATACATATATATATTTTTGATGGGACAACACTGAAGATGCGACACTTTGATACAATGTACAGAAGTCAGTGTACAGCTTGTTTAACTGTAAATTTGGTGTGCCTGCAAAATAACTCAACACACAGCCATTAATGTCTAAACCGCTGGCAACAAAAGTGAGTACACCCCTAAGTGTGTTCTCAGCTGATGTTATTTGTGGGTTTTTCTTTGCATCCCGAACAATTTTCTTGGCAGTTGTGGCTGAAATTTTTGTTGGTCTACCTGACTGTGGTTTGGTTTTTACAGAGCATCTGATTTTCCATTTGTTAATCACAGTTTGAACACTGCAGACTGGCATTATCAATTCCTGGGATATCTTTTTGTATCCCTTTCCTGTGTTATACTCTTTTTGCCTCCCTTTCCTGTGTTATACAGTTCAACTACCTTTTCCCGTAGATCCGTTGATAATTCTTTTGCTTTCCCCATCTCAAAATCCAGAAAAGTCAGTGGCTGGATCCCAGAAACTCACTCAGCTTTATGCACACACACTGATTACAAGCAAACAGGTCATAGGTGAGGATGTTACCTTTAGTAGCCATTCAAACCCATTTGTGTCAAATTCTGTGCATGTTATCAGGCCAAAATCACCAGGGTATGTAAACTTTTTGATCAGGATTATTTGGATGTTTTTGGTTGTCATTAGTGATGAGCGAGCACTAAAATGCTCGAGTACTCGTTGCTCGGGTCGAGCAAATTGAAATACTCGGGTGCTCAACCCGAGCAATGAGCCCAATATAAGTCTAGGGGAAACTTGAGCATTTTTCAAGTGGCTCCCCACGGCGGTCTGCAGAGGGCCTAAAAATTACCCAAATCGATGGGAACTGTGCTCAAATGACATGGGAACAACATGGGGAAGACCCCTGGAAGCATCTCTGACTCCCAGAACACTGCTGTCAACAACGTCGTCAGAGTATTACGCCACTTTTACGGCGTAAGGAACATCCTTTCCAGGGTGATGACTTGTATATAAGGCAAAATAAATAAACAAAAACAAAAATACTCCTACACACGTAGCATTTTTGACACGTTTTTGCACTTTTGCATTGCTTTCAACCAAGACAAATGCATTCACCAGGAAATGTCATTTTAACATTTTACAACCTTATCTGGCCATGTGGTGTGTGACACATCATCAGACACATGCATACAGTGCTGAAAAGACATGGGAGCAGCAAGGGGAAGACCTCTGGAAACATCTCTGACTCCCAGGTCACTGCCTAAATGTGTGCCCATCATAAGTGATCCTTGGCACATGCGAAGATGCCTCCCGCCATGCACCTGTCGTTGCAGACTTGAAACAATCACCGTCCACGTCCTTGTCCCACTGCAGTGTTCAGTTGTCCCTACCCCATTCCTTGGAATGCAAGCACAAGAATGCCGGCAGCCACCCACCCACAGGCTGCAATACTATACTGCCAAATTTTTGACAGCTGCTTGCACTTGAAATGTGGCCTTTTAGGCTCGTGGAGGCGGAAGCTTTTCATAACCTCATGCCGGCGGCGGCCGGGTGTCCATACTCGGTCCCCAGCCGCCACTATATTTCCCGGTATCGCCTCCGCCTTCCACAATCACGGGTCCCATAACATTACCCGTGCCCGCCCCAGTGCACTTACTGGGAAGGACCGCCTAACCACAAACACGTGGACAGGTGAATGTGGCCAGGGACGGTACGGAGCCAGTCCACAACTTTTTTTGCTAAGAGTTGTATTTAGCTCGGTGAAAGGACTGGCATAGAGGGAAACCGTATCTACCCTGCGTGTCATTTCTCCCAGAAAATCCTGTAAATGAGCTTGTTGCAGAAGCAATGGCAGCCCATCCAACATCAACTTGCACTTGTCAATGGTGCTTTGACACACACACATCTTTCTTTGCGCATTTAATTTCTTGAATACAGAGTTGGAAAATGGCCTGATCCGTAATGCGTTTTGAGAAATAACATGCATAAGCATGGCCGATCCGCATTAAAAAAGCAGCCATAGAGTGTCCGGGAACCTTCCCCCACACTTTTCTTAGCCAGGGCTGCTTTTCGGCAGGGTTGGACGGGCCCACCAGAGAACCGGAGACTCCTCCGGCGGGCCCTGGCTTCTCCTTCAGGAGAGTTCATAGTGCCGAGGTGAGGCCATGATGATGATAGAGGCCATCATCTGCTTAGTTTTCTTTTACTTGGAATGCAATTGCAAGTATGCAGCCAGCCACCCACCCACCCACAGACCGCAACACTAAACTGACAGATTTCTGGGCAGCTCTTTGCACTTGAAATATGGCCTTTTAAGCTTGTGGAGGTGGAAGCTTTTCACAACCTCATGCAGGCGGCGGCCGGGTGTCCATACTCGGTCCCCAGGCGCCAGTAATTTTCCCGGTATCGCCTTCGCCTTCCACAAGCACGGGTCCCACAACAGTACACATGCCCTACCCAGTGCACTTACTAAGAAGGACTGCCTAACCACAAACACGTGGACAGGTGAATGTGGCCAGGGACGGTACGGAGCCAGTCCACAACTTTTTTTGATAAGAGTTGTATTTAGCTCAGTGAAAGGACTGGCATAGAGGGAAACCGTATCTACCCTGCGTGTCATTTCTCCCAGGAAGTCCTCTAAAGCTGCTTGCACTTGAAATGTGGTCTGAACATTACTGCTGGTACTTTTCTGTGGGAATTTTCTTGCCTCCTACCAGCCTGGAATATTTCCAGCAAACTATGGTACAACACCATGGTATTAGCACTGCCCCCAGTACCAGTAGCGAAGCCATCCTCAATTTCCTTCTCTGGAATTTTATTTGGTAGACTGAGTGGCTGCCCAAATAAATTTTCTCACAAAGGAGCTAATGATAGAGTGGCAGTAGGTTCAAGTTTCTCCAGCTTGTTAGATATTAGAGGGTGAACGGCAGCACATTGGATCAGTGGTTAGCACTGAAGTCTTGCAGCACTGGGATCCTGGGTTCAAATCCCAGCAAGGACAACATCTGCAAGAAATTTGTATGTTCTCCCCATGTTTGCATGTGTTTCCTCCTCAGTAAAAATAGAGTGTCCTGGAATCTTCCCACACACTTTTCTTAGCCAGGACTGCTTCTCAGCAGGGTTGGACAGTCCCACCAGAGAATTCTCTGGTGTGCCTTGGCTTCTACCTCAGGAGAGTTCATGATAGCGCTAACTTTGCAGCTGCTATGGGGCTCTTGAGCGGGTGAGAAAGGTTAGCTCTCAGAAACAAATCCTCTGTTGGGCACAATGTTTTTCAATCTGAAACAGCTTCTTAGTGGGAGTTGTATTTCACCACAGCCATATTCTTTAGCTCTGTGAAAGGACTGGCATAGAGGGAAACCTTATCTACCCCGGTTGTCATTTCTCTGTCACCAGGTTCCGCCCATTGTAACACATGACCATGCCTGGCTGTATGTTCAGCGGTGAGAGCCACAGATCAAGCTGCTGTGTTACAGCTTTCAACAACTATGCAGCGCTGGGCGGTTTGTCAATTAAGCATTAAGCATGTTATCTTCAGCACAGCCTGTTGCTGTTTGGCCAAGGCAGTGCTGCAGTGCTGTCAGCTTGTGACTGATGTGGTCATTTCGGAGATGGAGGAGGAGGTACATAAGCTGAACAATGTGATTACATTGAGGTTAAATTGGTGATGCTGTTTTTTATACTAAAGAAAGATCCTATTGTTATGTTTTTTTATGTTATTTTTTATGAAAAATGCATTCACCGGGAAATGTCACTTTAACATTTTACAACCTCATCTGGCAATGTGGTGTCATCAGACACATCCTGTTTTATTTATGATGGAGGGACTCTGAAAGTCATAAAGCCTATTTTTATAGGGACATCAGACGGCCCTTACTATTCTTAAAAGGCCCTAGCTATTGTTAGAGAGCCATCAGAGGGCTATGCTTTGTTGTTCCCATTATTAACAAGTGGGTTTCCTATACTGTTATTGCGTATCCAGTGACTGCAAGGGTTGTCAAAAATTTGGACGCAACCTAATACCCCTTTGAAGAGACATAGAGGAGGGTCTCAGTAAAAAAAATGTTCCCATTATAAAGGAGCGGGTCTTCTATAGTGGTAATGCCCATGCTGTGACTGCAAGGGTGGCCAAAATTTTTGAAAAAAAACACTAACAATTTAAAGACACAAAGAGCATGGCCACAGTAACAAGGTACAACATGTTCCCGTTAGAAAGGAGAGGGTCTGCTATACAGTTATAGGGTATGCAGTGAATCCAACGGCTGACAAATTTTAGGAAAAACCCCACTAAGAATTTAAGGACACACAGAGCAGGGCCACAGTAACAAGGTACGACATGTTCCCATTAGAAAGTAGAGGGTCTGCTATACAGTTATAGGGTATGCAGTGAATCCAACGGCTGACAAATTTTAATGAAAAACCTCAATAAGAATTTAAAGACACACAGAGCAGGGCCACAGTAACAAGGTACGACATGCTCCCATTAGAAAGGACAGGATCTGCTATACAGTTATAGGGTATGCAGTGAGTCCAACGGCTGACCAATTTTAGGAAAAAAACGACTAAGAATTTAAAGACACATAGAGCAGGGTCACAGTAACGACAAATTCCCATTAGAAATTCTAGGGTCGGCTATACTGTTATAGGGTATGCAGTGAGTCCAACGGCTGACAGATTTTAGGAAAATCCCCACTAAGAATTTAAAGACACACAGAGCAGGGCCACAGTAACAAGATATGACATGTTCCCATTAGAAAGGAGAGGGTCTGCTATACAGTTATAGGGTATGCAGTGAGTCCAACGGCTGACCAAGTTTAGGAAAAACCCACTAAGAATTTAAAGACACATAGACCAGGCCACAGTAATGACAAATTCCCATTAGAAAGGAGAGAGTCTCCCATAGTGTTGGACTATGCAGTGACTGCAAGGGCTGCCAAAAATTTGGAGGCACTTCAATGGCCCTTGGAAGAGACGTGGAGGAGCGCATCATAAATTTTTTTTACCATTAGAAAGGAGCGGGCCTCCTATACTTGTAATGCCATGCACTAAGTGTATGGGCTGACAAACATTTACTCCTGGGGGGTATACATGAACATACTGTATAAAAATTTTTTTTTTCGGGCATCATAAAAATGTAGCGCCCCGAGGGCTCGGCCGCTACAGGGGTATTGCACCTCTGCCAGAGGTGTGATATTCCACTCCCGGGTAAGGATGGAGTATGGACCAGGGTTCAGTTAGCTGCATACAGCACACTCACCCCATTTCCGAGGGACAGCTCAACGGTGCTCCCATTAGACAGAAATGCAGGCACGACAGACCATGTCCCTGGCTGGAGTGGGGAGGGGGTAGGAATACCCAGTGATGTAGGAGCAGATAGGGGTTGGTTCCTGAGCGTAGATAGGAGCCCATTGTTTGCTGGTCACCTGGGCTCATGTTCTAGAGGGCACCATCTTAGAACAGTGTTCAGTCAGAGAGAAGAAGTGACAGAGTGGGGGCCTTGGTTGTCGAACGAAGTGTGCCCTCTGCCTCCAGCGTTTTCAGATGGGAATTTTTTTAATAGTTCCGCAACAAGGGCCTTCTGGTACTGCCTCATTTTTGTACACCTGTCCACCTCAGGAATAAGAGATATAAAGTTCTCCTTGTAGAGTGGGTCTAAAAGTGTCACCAACCAGTAATGACCTAAAATTTTGAGAATGCGAGGGTCATGGGAAAGGCAGCATAACATAAACTCAGCCATGCGTGCCAGACTACTAACAGGCAAGACTTCCGTGTCCTCACCAAGAGGATGACTGACCATGCTCTCCTCCTCCTCCTCTTTGTCCTCTGGCCATCCACGCTGAACAGACGGTATGACAGCTGTGCAGATAGCACCGTCTATAGTGCATGAAACTAGTTCCTGTCCTTCCTCCTGCTCCTCTTCCTCATTGTCACCCAATCCACGTTGGGATGAGATGAGGCTTGGCTGTGTGTAATCACCTTGTATGGTTAATTGCTCCATCTTATCGTGCTCCGCCTCGCCTCAGAGCCGCCACCAGGTTCCGGCCATTGTCACACACGACCATGCCTGGCTGTAGGTTCAGCGGTTTGAGCCACAGATCTGCCTGCTCTTTCAGAGCTGTCCATAACTCTTCAGCATTGTGTGTTTTTTCACCTAAGCATATTAGCTTCAGCACAGCCTGTTGCCTCTTGGCCGAGGCAGTGCTGCAGTGCTTCCAGCTTGTGACTGATGCGGAGATGGAGGCTGAGGAGGAGGAGGAGGCTGAGGAGCATGAGGTGCAGGAGCTGTAGACCGTGGGGGCAACCCTGATTGACCTAGGGCCTGCAATCCTTGGCGTCGGGAGGACGTGTTCCGTCCCAAGGTCCGACTGGGTCCCGGTTTCCACTATTTTAACCCAGTGTGCTATCAGCGAGATGTACCGTCCCTGCCCACAAGCACTTGTCCACGTGTCCGTGGTTAGGTGGACTTTACCGGTAACTGCGTTGTTGAGGTCACGGCTAATGTTTTGGGACACGTGCTTGTGTAATGTGGGGACGGCACACTGGGAGAAATAGTGGCGGCTGGGGACAGAGTACCGAGGGACGGCCGCCACCATCAGGTTGCGGAATGCTTCTGTCTCCACAAGCCTAAAAGGCAACATTTCGAGCCAAGCAGTCGTGAATTGTGAGAATTTAGTAGTGTGGCCTGTGGGACGTTGGCTGCATATTTGCGCTTGCATTCCAAGGACTGGAGTATGAACAACTGAACGCTGCGCTGGGACAAGGACATGGACGTGCTTCCTGATGCTGCTACTTGAGAGTGTGCAATGACAGGTGCAGGGCAGGAGGTATCTTTGCATGCACTATGGACAGGGGATTGGCTTGCATGCACAACAGCAGAAGAAGCAATGGTGCCACCTGTAGACACTGTTCCTGGACCCTGGTGTTCGGCCCACAAAGTCGAGTGCTTTGCTGCCATGTGCCTGATCATGCTGGTGGTGGTCAGGCTGGTCGTTTTGACACCCCTGCTGATGCTGGTCTGGCTCGTGATGCAAATGGCCTTTTTGGAGCTATCGGCAGAGTCTTTAAAAAACAACCAGACTCGGGAAGACCTAACAGTTGTAGTGGCAACTTCCTTCGTGTTGGTGTTACGGGAAACGGTAGCCTGCCTTCTGTCTGCGGCCACCACACTGCTTCTTCCTGCCTGTTGGGGTGCTCTGCCTCCCTCCCCCTGTGTGCTGCTGTCCTTGCTCTGCATGTCCTCCTGCCAGGTTGGGTCAGTTACTATATCATCCACCACCTCGTCTCCCACTTCTGCACCCTGGTACTATTCCTGACTTTCTGCCAATTGTGTCTCATCATCGTCCACCTCTTGTCACAGTTTCCCACCGGCGCCTTCGTGTGACCGTGGCTGCTCAAATATTTGGGCATCGCTACACGTGATCTCCTCTTGCCCCGCTTCAAGTGGACCGGGCGAGAGGCCCGAATCCATAAATGGAAAAGTGAACAGCTCTTCAGATTGTCCAAGTGTGGGATAAGTTGTCTCTGGGTACTCGGCATGGTGGGAGGAAGGAGGATCAGGGTGAGGAATATGCGGTCCAGACTCACGGCTACTGAGACTTGACCGTGTGGAAGACAGGGTGGTGCTGGTGGTGGCTAAGTGACTGGAAGCATTATCCGCTATCCAACCAACAACCTTTTGACACTGATCTGGGTTCAATAGTGGTGTGCTGCAGTCCCCTAGAAATTGGGACAGGAAGGTCAGGCGAGAAGATGTGGGTGTTTGTTGTGGCACAATTTCGGCTTGCCCACGGCCTTGTCCTCGGCCTCTGCATGCACCATTACCATCACGTCCAGTTCCCCGTCCCTTGCCACGTGCCTTGCCCATTTTAAATGGAGGATAGTATCTTCCACGCTCACTACAAATGACTGAGTTAGAAGCGAAGTTATATGTGATCGGGGTGATGGAGAAAACAGAGTTTTAAAAACCTGGCCTGTAAGTAAGTAGTGTGAACAGCAAACTGCTGTGAATTGCTTCACTGACACACTGAAAAAATGGAGGCCAGAAATGGCAGTATTTTCTGACAACGTATATGTGATCCGTGTGACGGAGAAAACACAGTTTTAAATAGCTGGATTTCTAGCGCTCTAATATGGAAAGGACCTGGCTATATTCTGCAGTGCCAACAAGCAAATGGCGCAGAAAAACTGTGTTCTCTGGATTGCTTTATAAGCAAATAATGAGGATTAAGATCCAAAGAAAAGTATTCCTCGCCCCTGAGACCTGGGCCTTTGTATAGAAATATCTAACAGCAGCAGAAGGCAGAATTGGAATGGAACCTCTTGTGCTATATGCACTGCAGTCTGCTATATACCCTGCCTGCCTGCCTATATACACTGCCTGCCTGATATCTCTGCAGATGGATTAGTCCTCAAAAGGACTGTTTGTTGAGATGGATATGTGTAATATGCGGTTTTTCTCCCTACACTACCTAATACACAATCAAATCTCTTCCTAACGCAGCATCAGCTCTCCCTACACTGTCTGATCCGGAGTGACTGTGATGAGCATGGCGGCGCCAGGTCTGATATACACCTGATGACGCTGTGCGGCCAGCCAATCACTGTAATGCCCACAACCAACATGGCTATGGCATTACAGTGCATGGCAGGCAATCCCTGCATGTTCATTGGCTCTGTAAAGCGCGCCAAACATGCAGGGAGGGGACCCGACTTCCCGCCCGACCAACCCGGAAATACTCGGTGAGCGCAGAGCATCTCGAGCAGTGAGATACTCGGGCGAGCACCGAGCAGTAGCGAGCATGCTCGCTCATCACTAGTTGTCATTAAGATTTAAAAAGAGAAAACACAGAAATGTGACAGTAAATGGCTTCACCCAACCAATAACCATGAGTGGAGAAAAAGTGTTTTTGTTATCATTCATTTTCTCTGAAACAAGGCCAAGAAAGCAAAAATTCTGCCGGGGTATGTAAACTTTTGAGCAGAACTGTATATGCGCCAGCCCCAGTGTCTCCTATTCTATGTACTCCAGCCCCAGTGTCTCCTATTCTATGTACTCCAGCCCCAGTGTCTCCTATTCTATGTACTCCAGCCCCAGTGTCTCCTATTCTATGTACTCCAGCCCCAGTGTCTCCTATTCTATATACTCCAGCTTCTTCTGTGATGTATATGCTCTAGCCCCAATGTATCCTGTGATGAATATACGCCAGCCCCAGTGTCTCCTATTCTATATACTCCAGCCCCAGTGTCTCCTATTCTATATACTCCAGCTTCTTCTGTGATGTATATGCTCTAGCCCTAATGTATCCTGTGATGAATATACGCCAGCCCCAGTGTCTCCTATTCTATATACTCCAGCTTCTTCTGTGATGTATATGCTCTAGCCCCAATGTATCCTGTGATGAATATACGCCAGCCCCAGTGTCTCCTATTCTATATACTCCAGCTCCAGTGTCTTCTGTGACGTAGCTAATGTAGCCCTAATGTCTCTTATGCAGAGGCGTCGCATGATAAAGCAGTGAGACACAAGCTCCCTGCCCTATCACTATCTCTTTCATATGCCACAGATCGCCATAGGCCTGCGGTTAACGAGATGTCAGCATACTCACGCAGGTGGCTCGGTGACATCATTGCATCGCTCTGCTCTGCAGTCCCGCCATGGAAGAGGAGACAGAGGCCGTGATGTAGGGAATCAGGATTAAGTGAGAATAAACGTTATTTTTTTAAATGATCGGGCAGTGGAGCCATCCTACTATATATCTGGAGTAGTGGGTCCATCATACTACATATGGAGTAGTGGGGCCATTATACTATATGTATGTGGGGCAGTGGGACCATCATAGTATATACAGGTGCATCTCACTAAATTAGAATATCTTCAAAAAGTTAATTTATTCCAGTTCTTCAATACTGTTTCAGTATGCTCCACAATCATGAGGAAGACTGCTGACTTGACAGATGTCCAGAAGGCAGTCATTGACACACTCCACAAGGTCCTAGAGTTCCAATTTTCATTTGGAAATCAAGGTCCCAGAGTCTGGAGGAAGAGTGGAGAGTCCACAATCCAAGCTGCTTGAGGTCTAGTGTGAAGGCTCCACAATCAGTGATGGTTTGGGGGGCCATGTCATCTGCTGGTGTAGGTCCACTGTGTTTTATCAAGACCAAAGTCAGCACAGCCGTCTACCAGGACATTTTACAGCACTTCATGCTTCCCTCTGCCCACAAGCTTTTTGGAGATGGAAATGTCATTCTCCAGCAGGACTTGGCCCCTGTCCACACGGCCAAAAGTACCAATACCTGGTTTACACACAACAGTATCACTGTGCTTGATTGGCAGCAAACTCGCCTGACCTTAACCCCATAGAGCAGGGGTCTCAAACTCGGCTGGGTATATGGGCCGCAAATGGAAAAAATTTGAATTTGGGGGGCCGCATTTTTTGTTCAATGTGACATTTTTAGTGATACCATTTTTTTTTGTATACACCTTTTGAACATTTTTGCCCTGTTTATTTTTTTATAGCTTGGGTCCTTATGGATGTGGCGATAATAAACGTGTACTTTTTTGTGTTTACTTTAGTTTACATATAAAACAGCATTTTTAGCGCCCAATATTTTTTCATGCTTTATTTTTATTTTTTTGATTTTTACAATTTTGTTTCCCCCAATTGGCCACATACAGTAAAATTGTCTTACAATTAGCATCATATAGTAATAATGGCAAACATCTTGTAGTAATGTCCCCATCTTGTACTAATGTGCCCCAACCAGGTCCCCATCCTGTGGCTATGTGCCCCATCCAGGTTCCCATCCTGTGGCTATGTGCCCCATCCAGATCCCCATCCTGTGGCTATGTGCCCCATCCAGATCCCCATCCTGTGGCAATGTTCCCGATCCAGGTCCCCATCTAGTGGCTCTGTGTCCCATCCAGGTCTCCATCTTGTGGCTATGTGCCCCATCCAGGTCCCCATCCTGTGGCTATGTTCCCCATCCAGGTCCCCATCTTGTGGCTATGTGCCCCATCCAGGTCCCCATCTTTTGGCTATGTGCCCCATCCAGGTCCCCATCTTGTGGCTATGTGCCACATCCAGGTCCCCATCTAGTGGCTATGTGCCCCATCCAGGTCCCCATCTTGTGGCTCTGTGTCCCATCCAGGTATCCATCTTGTGGCTATGTGCCCCATCCAGGTCCCCATCCTGTGGCTATGTTCCCCATCCAGGTCTCCATCTTGTGGCTATGTGCCACATCCAGGTCCCCATCTAGTGGCTCTGTGCCCCATCCAGGTCCCCATCTTGTGGCTATGTGCCACATCCAGGTCCCCATCTAGTGGCTCTGTGCCCCATCCAGGTCCCCATCTTGTGGCTATGTGCCCCATCCAGGTCCCCATCTTGTGGCTATGTGCCACATCCAGGTCCCCATCTTGTGGCTCTGTGTCCCATCCAGGTCTCCATCTTGTGGCTATGTGCCCCATCCAGGTCCCCATCCTGTGGCTATGTTCCCCATCCAGGTCTCCATCTTGTGGCTATGTGCCCCATCCAGGTCCCCATCTTTTGGCTATGTGCCCCATCCAGGTCCCCATCTTGTGGCTATGTGCCACATCCAGGTCCCCATCTAGTGGCTCTGTGCCCCATCCAGGTCCACATCTTGAGGCTATGTGCCCCATCCAGGTCCCCATCTTGTGGCTATGTGCCCCATCCAGGTCCCCATCTTTTGGCTATGTGCCCCATCCAGGTCCCCTCTTGTGGCTATGTGCCCCCTGTGCTGTTCTTCACACACATAAAAAAAAAAAAGATGATTCTCACCTGTCCTCCGTTCCCTCGGCGTCCTTCCTGCAGATGTGGCCGCAGGCACCACAGAGTCAGACCCCTTGACGATCCCGACCTGGTCCAGGAGGAGCCGCCGACAGCAGCGCTGCATTGCCGCACACAGACTGTCTCCCAGCACAGCATTTCCAATGCCAGCCGCCGGCCAATCAGAGGCCAGCAGCTGACATCAGCGTACGGCAATGACGTCATACTCACTGCGCCGACACGCAGATATCAGCTGCTGGCCTCTGATTGGTCAGCGGCTGTCATTGGAAATGCTGTGCTGGGAAACAGTCTCTGTGTGGCAATTCAGCGCTGCTGTCGGCGGCTCCTCCTGGACCTGGTCAGGATCATCAAGGGGTCTGTGCCTGCGGGCCGCATAAAGCAGCCTCAGGGGCCGCATGCGGCCCGCGGGCCGCGTGTTTGAGACCCCTGCCATAGAGAATCTATTATAGAGAATCTATGGGGTATTGTCAAGAGAAAGATGAGAGACACCAGACCCAACAATGCAGATGAGCTGAAAGACAGCTTTTTGTATTGAAGAACTGAAATAAATTAACTTTTTGATGCTATTCTAATTTAGTGAGATGCACCTGTATATGGAGCAGTGGGACCATCATGCTATATATATGGAGGAGTGGGGGCATCATACTAAATATAGAGCAGTGTGTGTGTGTCACCCCAGGCCTGGATGCCACAAACAATAATCTGTTTCTGAAAGCAGGAGGGAGGTCCCCTGGTTAGGAACAATTACAATACAGCACCTCCTGTTCCAGGCCAGCAGGGGGAGCTGGCTGCCCCTATAAAAGCTGGAACTGGGGGCAGGGTTAGAGAGAACTGGAAGACCTAGCTCAGGAGTGAGACTAGTCCCAGAGAAGGAGGGACAGTTCAGCTGTAGCTGAGGAGTCCGTGAGGCAGAGGAGAAACTGCAAGCCAGGGACAGAGGCGACGAGAGCCGGTCCTGGCAGAGAACCAATCTACCGGACATTGGGGTCCGAGGCTGTCAGGGTTACAAGCCCAGCAGCAGAGAACCAACCTGCGAGGGATTTCAGGTCCCTTGGCCTAAGAAGCCTGGAGGCTCCGCCACACAGAGGGACCAGTACATCGAGGAGCAAGCAACAGGTACCCAAGGCCTGAGTCGCAAGCCATACAGGAGAGAAGTACACGGCCAGCTCAGGGACGTGGGCTATTACACCACAAAAAGGGGGATAGTCAGAAAGAGCATAGAGAGAACGGTAGGCCTACACACTCACCCTGACCAGTGGGGCTCGCCCGAATGCTCTCAGACACCCAGGCCCATTCCTAACCGGTACTGTTGGGTCATTAATAATATCTACAATAAAGACCCTGAACTGTTTGAAGCGGATTCTGAACTCTTACTATTGCGGCCTGCACTATCACCCCCAACATCCACCTACACTGCCCTGAGGATACACTCTTCCCGTGGGGAGTTATCCTACCCCTGTGCTGCACACCAACACCAGCCTCAGCGGTCTGCCTTGCAGCGGCGGTTATCTCCAACCGCAATCCACGGGTGGCGTAGTCGGACATTCAAAACACTGATAAATAGACTGCCACCATTTGGTCTGACCACCCTGAGCCATGGGATCGGGTTGCCACTACTACCACCATCAGCACCGTACACTAGAAGGCCCGGTTCCGGGTACCCCACGGCCCAGGGGGCGAGTCAGCTTTGGCGTAGTCGGCAGAATTGTGACCAACCCGCCACAAACGGGTATTGCGTGCCTGGAAAAGACTCTATACATATCTGAGTGAAGCTTCCCGCCATTCGGGGCCATTTCCCGCCAATCGGAGCCGTTTCCCGCCATCGGGCGCCATCTTCGGGATGCCGCGCCGGAAGAAGAGGGGCGTGGACGTACAAAAACGCGCGAGACCTGAAGTCCCGCCCTACACTGAGACGCTGCGCAAGGTCCTGGAAGGAGATCCAGCGGATGTTGACGTCATCACCGAGCAACGCAAGGTCCTCGCCCAGAGCATCGCGAGCGGAGCCGCGACCTACAGAAGAGGATCGCCAGAAGGTAGGCCACGGTTAACTAGGGGGCAGGAAGATGTCGGACGCGGAGGGACCCTCTACCACCAGCGTAGCCGCTGCAGCTGTGATGCCGTTTTCCATGCCCTATATCCATAGGCGGATTATAATGAGGGCAATCCGGGCGACCGCCCAGGGCCCGAGCCTGCAGAGGGCCCGCGGCTC